>NC_132934.1:131256000-131311000 GCF_034638445.1 Ciconia boyciana
ACCAGAAGTAACTGGATTACCACCTGCAGTTAAAGAAACAACTTTCACTTTCAACTTTCAACTGCCATATATGAACAAAATGCAGTTACATCATGGAATATAATTTTAACTTCAGTCTAAACTTTCCTAATTTCTAAGTTGCCTAACTTTCAGATTTACAGTTTAACCTGGTTTTAATAGAGTTTCTCAACTTTGAAATGGAAGAGCTTAAGTGAAAAGCAGAGATAAAGAAAGTGAAGTGAGCAAAAGCTGAAATGCTTGTAACGCTTTCAGAATATATGTAGGCTTCTTCACAGAACAGGAGTTTTCAGAGAGGCTCTGAAAACCATTTTGTACGTTTTGTTGCCTGTTCTGAAGGGTTCGATCTCGGGCACTAAGACAAAAATGACTGACCAGAGAAGCAATTTGCCAGAACAAAAGTAATCTGGATCTTCTGGCAGACCAATCTATATGGATAACATATACTGAAAAGCATGTGCTTTCAAAATTTCAAATCACTCCATTAATATTATTAAAAGTGCATATACTTAAGGCTGAAAATTAAAAGGCGATTACATTAGTATACACATTACATACTTTTAAAATTGTTGTCTTCAGTCTAAAGCCAGTACCTTGTTATTAGCTATTCTTTGGTGCATCAGTCAAACTGAAGAAAAAAAGTGGGTGAGGGTCAAGTTCCAGCCTATCTAGTCCTCATTTAAACTGCGTTGTAGTTCAACTTAACGTTTGTTCCCCGAAGGAGCCGTAAGAGTCACCCTATTCATTTTCCTCCTTAAAAAACCCCAGGTAGCTGATTTCACGGCCTAAACCACCATTTTGTTTTAATATTTTTTTAACACTTTGTAGGCATCTGAATCCTTACTTTTATGTTTTCTTCCTAGAAAGCTTGCGTTGCATTAACTATTTTCTGGGAAACTGAATAATAAGATTGAGATCTGTAAAACCTGGTTTTTGTTCCATTCAAGAGTCAGTTCCCTCCCTCTTCCTTGGCTGCAGAGGCAATTAGCTCCGCAATTGCTGCTCTGAGTACGCTTCCTGTATTTTTTCCTGTAGGTGGCTCTTCAGTGAGGAATTCTGCAACATCTAACCAAGTACATGTGATGATTTTGCACGTCATATCCCCAAAACATAGGCCAAGAAGAGAGAAAGAGTATGTACCATGTGTATAAATAACAAAAAAAACCCCCCAATGGACTCATGTTTCTTTCCCATCAGGAAAAATACTGAATGCAGAAATACCGTCTTAAAAGAAAAAAACTAATTTCCTGAAATGCTTATACTTTTGAGTCTTGGTGATCAAACTCCAAGAGTTTCTGTTTCCCTCTGATCTTAATTTATCTAGCTCGTTTTCTGCCCTAGTTACATCTGTCTAAGACTAACTTTAGTGTACACACTTTCTACAGGTCTTTCTGAGAAAGCATTTATGTACAGAGACTATGTAAATGCATGTAGTTGAATTCTGCCGGTTCCTCAGTAGGTAGATAGGTCTGTTGATACGTGACCAAGGAACAAGGAAACTTGTGCGATAAGCCCTGCAAAACCGAAATTCTAGTTTAAAAAGGAAAGAGAAAACAAAAACAAAAGAAAAAAAAGGATCACTCAAATTTAGATATAGTTACAATGACCTTATGTATGAAGTGTTTCTCACGGAGTTACATTCCCATTTTGTTTTGAGAACTCATCTAGTGCTCACCTTGTTTTTTAAACCACTGTTATTTAGGTTACCTACTTAATAAAGTCTGCATGTGTGTATCACTAAGGTTCTTTGCCCCTCAACTTTTCAGTCATGTTGCCTGGTGGACTTAGTTTTACTTCCCTGAGGGAGATGGTACTGCTTTTTTTCCCCCGAAGTCCATGAACAAGCACCCTTCTTCATTTTTCTAGTCATTCTGTCCCCATAACAATCATTTAAAGGCATTCTCTTTCACAAGGTATTTACCGGGCATGCACACAGCTCTTGATAAAAAATGTTGGTGACTCACAGATATTAGTGTTAGCAACTATATGTGACCCATCTGCACCACCAAGAGAAGCTCCCTGAATAGAAAAATGTAAGAGCCCACAACATTTCTACTATTAAGGCAGCAAACCCTCAATGGCTAGAATTTAACCAAACCAGTAAGGAAATGCCCATCTTTAAGAACAACGCTAAAAAATCCTAACTGGGACAACTGTGCACTTCCACACTGCCACCTATTGGGGGATTTTAAAGCACTTGACAAATACTAGCAAATTATATCTGAAGGTGTTCCCATGAGATAGACGCCATTCCTGTCCCACAGAGAAAGAGCAACCTTGTGGACTATGGTGAAGCTTTTCAAAGGTATGCTACTCGTGCTGCCTACCTAGATGCCTAAATATATTTCCTAATCTTCACCATGGACCGCTGCAGTGCTAACGCACTTACCAGGCTACAAATATTTAGTCCTTTGAAAACTGGGTATATTATTTAGATGCCTAAATCTAAAGGTTGAAATTCACAGCTCAATCAGCTCTTTCACTGTCCCACAGGAGCTGCCCGTGACTGTAATCTGCGGTCCTACACTCCACAGTGCTGCAACCTTAGTGACGGATGCAGAAGGCTGCTTCCCTGTTAAAAATGTCCAGAACATAATACAGCGTAACATACATTTTACAGTGACACAAGCAAGCGAAACAAGTATGCAGGCTGCGTAGGTATTATATTATTCATAAAATAAACTCTCGGCCAGAGGCGAGTAAAATACCCTTGCTCTTTTAATTCCCACCACCCATAAATAATCTTCCTGTTTGTGTTTTATTGGAAAACAACTGATTTAAAAGTCACCTAGTGTTATAATCCCCCCTCCACAACTGCCATCTGTCCTACCGCGGTAGTAACAGACCCTTTCATTCACAAGCAAAGCCAGCAGAATAAAGAGGAAGAGGAGGAGGAGTTGAAGGGGAAGAGAGTGAGAAAGCGGATAAATTCCATTTGTGCTATTAAAAAAAATAGAAAAGTGAACTCAGTGGTTGAAAAGTGAAGATAAAAAGATGAAAACAGTAATCTTGCTACAGAAACCAGAGAATTATGTTCTTGCTCTCCCCCCTCTTTTTTTTCTTTTTTTTTTTTTGCTTTCACACTGTACAAACTGTAGCACCCTGAACAACTCACTCCCCTGCTATTTCCAGCACTTTACAGAAACTTTTCAACATTTCTGTTTGACACATATTTTCAGCAGTGAGGTGAAGACAATAAGTAAACAGGTAGTGAAGGGCTATTTAGAGAGCTGGTCAGTCACAGTAATAATAACGCAAAAAGAAAAAACCCCACATAGCACAGAACATCTATCCTATGCGCTGTAGCCACAGACAGCACATGACCTCTGACAAACAGTTTTCAGAGTAATTTTAATGCTACTCTGGATTTAACTTGACTAACTGGTAGCAATTGAGCACATCTTTTTTTGTGGCAGCAGTTATCTAAAATGCTACAATAACAGCATCAAAAGTAGAATGGTGGAAGATTGGTTTTCCATTGTGCTGCTGAACTGGCATAATGCCCACTTTAAAAGCAATTCGCTGCTCATCACTGAAATCTGGCAGACACGACACTAAATGCCTTGAGGAAAAAAAAAGGGTCTTGAGAAGGGGGAACCACTCCAACCACCAAGCAAAGAAAAAGAAGGAGGGAAAAAAAAAAGGGGGGGGGGAAGCAAAGAATGATGAATCTATATAAGAAGAGAAAATTGCAAAATAAAAAGTTTAGCACTGCATGCAGACTCAACAGGCTCTACTTAATTTGCTTGAAGATTTTATCGCAGGCTTGCATTAGTAATAACAGAACAAAACAAAAGCAAATATATATTTATGTCTGTCTATTGTTCTGATGAAGTGAAAACGTACTGAGTTACGTCAATCATTTGTCAAACACATCTTCCTAGTTTTATTTACCACCAACTATAACGAGTAAATATGTGATAATAAAACTCTTCTTTTTATACGGACATATACAATTTTTTCCCACTACTAAATACAGGTAATGATTTAGGAAGCTTTCAAAATGTCTTTTTACTGTCAATAAAACTAATTCTATTCCCATTTTCATGTTAAAAAAAGGCTTTACAAATGAAAATTCAAATTAAAATTCTGATTATAGTGTAGTGTGACAACACCTGTATTTATAATTTTACTGTCAGCTAGCTTGTAGTGTTTAACAATAGCTTGAAGCAGAAAAGTAATTGGAATTTGTCTGTAACATGCCAGATGACGACACTGGGCACTTCGCTGTGCTAAAGCAAATTTAGTTTGATGACAAAATAACCTTAGAAAGATTGGGAAAAAACCACCCTAAGGTTAAATAAAGTCATACTCTACCCAGGGACATATAATCTGCTGTGGTAAACCAAAACAGCTGAGCAGTAGCTGCAGAAACCAGGGTACCCCTGGAGTTGGCAGTCCTCTCCTAAGCAGGCATCCCTCAAGTCCCTCCCCGCAACATTCGCCTCCCAGCAGCTTTTCTAAAATGGTGCATTACTCCGATATTATCATCAATATAATTCAGAAACATGGGAGAGAAAGAAAGCAAAGGCATATTAGGTTGGGAAGAGATGCTAACCTATGTGCTGCCGTTCTGTGGACCTCTGTGTGAATAAAAAAGAAAAACCACAACAAAAATGTGCAATGTCAGTGTGAACATAGAAGTATCCTGTGTACAGCAGCGTTTTCATGTTGCCCATACAGTTACACTCACATGTACTACCTGACACATACTGACAGGCCAGGTCAAAATTAGGACACAAACACATACACTTTTTAAGAAACAGTAAAAAAAAAAAAAAGCTATTCATTCTGAATATTTCAAAACTCAAACACATGCCACACACAACTTGTCTTACTCAAGCCTACAAATTAAAAGCCCATGTTTTTCATTATCCTAAAGACAGAAAAAAATAAAGAAAAGGAAGCCACATAAGAAAGAAAAACAGAATGACAGTGATGTTTTAGTTTACACTAGATATGGCAACACATACAAACTGTCAAAACTATGGAGTGAAAAAAGCTGTTATCAAGCAACTGTCAAGAGAGTCCTCTGAGATTTGGAAATCTTGTGTTTATTGTAACTACTGCACATTACACAAAGAAAGAAACATCCCTCTTCTTACCATTGCTGCTAAATATCATGCAAGAGAACCCAGACTTCTCCCTCACTATTTAGATTAATTTCTTTTCCCCATGTAATTCCGTGCTTGACAGCACAGGGCCCCTCCTTTTTAAGGTTTTCTATTGTTTGGTCAAAGTTCAGAGAGAAACTTGAGGTTATATCAAACATTACTTCATTTTCAAGAACTGTCAACACCCATTTTATGTTGTTAACTTGTTGTCCATCATCGAAGAGTGGGAACTGTTGACACCAAAATACACAGAGGAAGAATTTCTCTCTTAAAACACATATGTGGAAAGAGCAAAGATAACGGAAACAGCTATTTTACTAGGCATACTAACAATTCCCTTTCATGTATTTTAACATACTGACTGGAAATGAGACTTACAGTTAACTGGCAGTGGGCTGCAATATTCAAAGGTTTAGTCTGAACGAATTAATGCAGGTTTTAAATCGTACTTTCCGATTCTCAGAAAATAACTACCCCTCAGAGAGAAATCCCCAGTATCTACAGGGTTTCAATAGAGCCCTCGAAGTATTGTTTTGAGTGATAGCCTTCTATGACCATTTCTCAACCCGCAGCAACATTCCAACCATACTGATAACCAGTTAAAATTTGTGAAAAAAAAAAAAAACAACCAAAAACACCTTGCATTTTGCTCATTGCTCAGTGTAAATCACATTTATTATCACTTCTACACTTCAGGTTTATATAAAAATCATCTTTATTCTGAATCCCAGGTTTTACAGAACAAACATTTGATGAGGTCCCAAGATTCAGCTTTAAGTTCTTGAGAAAGAATAAGACCTTCAGTTATGTGTGATGATGCACGCTTTTATGGAATTTTTATTGCATTGGTTCTGGGGAGGGAAGCATCGAACCTAAAAGCTCAGTAAAAGAAGCCTCAAATATTATTGTACAAGAGCAAATGATCAGTTGCCCCTGTGAAGTTAATGCACCCTCCGCATGTACAGTAAATTGAAATGCCTCAAACCTGATGTTATTTCATTCTAGATTTGTTACGGACATCACATCATCCGTGTAGATCTTTGATGAAGAACAGATTTCTGTGAGCTTACTTTCTAGCACCAAGCATCAGATCCTGTTGGATTTACCTGTAGTGCCTACCACTCTGCAGACACCCATCATCTCCTGGAAATCACTGTCTGCAGGTGTACAGTTCCTCTGCTCTGAGTTCACAGTCTCATACAGCCCAACTGCTCAAACAAATAGGGACATCTTCACATTTTTGCATACAAAGACTTTTTTTTTAGTCTTAAGAGCACTTCTTCAAAATGTCATAATATTTATGATCATTGGATGAGAATACTTGAACAAAAATTCAGCCTGACACATTATATGTCCCACAACTACTATGTCCACTTAGGTATAATTTTATCTCCAAATATTGGATAACCTCATATAATACAATGAGTAATATATTATCTCAATACAAAACATAAAATGATTGAGAAAATAATAAATTAATCTTTCCCACAAAAAATTGCATTGTTACCTGTATTATTTCCTAACTTTTGACTCTCAAGTACTTCCTCCTCCTAGATTACAAGAGTTTTAAAGTACCATAACAATTACTGCATAAACACCTGCAGCTACATGTCCATTTAACAGTCTTTTTTAAAAAATATATATTAATACCCTAATATGAGCTTACATGCATGCTCACGCAAAAGGTAAGAAACAAAACAGAGGTCTGATTCTCAGAAATTTAAGAACATGAAATAAGTTACAAAAACTCACTGTTTTCAAGACTGGCAGTGTTGCAAGACTGCATAGATATGATCCATATGCTAAAAGTCTATTCAAGTACTTACTGCTCCATAAATAGAAAGAGTTCTTGTGAGTGAACTGCAGCAAAAAAAGAAACACTATATGGAAGGTGTGGTGCAGAGCAAGGGTGAATTGTTGAGCTTGTCCTGGGCTTCAATTATGATTAGGTTTAGAATCATTAAAGTTTGTAAGACATACTGAAGTTAGCCTGACACATCAAGGTCTTTTCATCTTACACAGCCTACCAAATAGCCTTTGAAAGTTCATAAAAGCACTCGGATAGCTGTCTTTTTTAAAGCCATGTCTGACTGAGAAGCTCGCCTGCCAAATCCTCTCCCTCTTTATATACAGTTCCTAAGGGTTAGGAGACAGAGGGAAAAAAAAGATGAGAGAAAGAGAGAGGGTCATTATAGCTGAAATTCAACACATTAAAGTTGGCACCATCAAAATAAAGAGCTCCTTCCATTAATCATGAAATTTAGAGTACTGGAAGATCTACCAGACCTCTTTTACTGAACAGGAAAATTCAGCACCAGAATATTGTTAAATTGAGTTAGCATTATCAGTGGAAAAAATATGCTCTATTTCCTATTATTTATGAAGCCCTATCCTTTTCTTTCTTACCAATTACATTCCCTATCATTTCCAAAATATACAAACTGTTTTCAATCAACAGATTTCTTTATTACAGCGTACTGCATGCTTGTTACTGCCTCTTTTCTATATTGAATCCTTGATTGGACAAGCATTTTGAATTTAACATGGACTGTGATTGCACACATCAAGCAAATTAAACCTGCCAATCTCTTTTTGGAGGATATCCTTTATATATACTATCACTGAAGAGTACCCCGAGTATATTTACTTAGGAGAAATGGAGGAGGAGGAAATTATTATTATGGCAGAGTCAGAAGACATTCATTTTCCCATGATATGTAACTGGCCTGCATCCTGTTTTTCCTGTTTTCCAATGAATTATTTTATAAAAGAAAAACATACTTACTGACTTTCTCAGTGGCTCAGTGGCTGTTTTACAATCATCAATCTATTATTCCTTTTGGCCAAATGCTAATCATGTTGCAAAAATGAGATGGCAGCAAGAAATTAACTACCCAGTAAGCCTGAAACTGATTTTCCTTAGGTTAACCAGTTGCAAAGGCAGATTACACAGTTCTTTGTAAAGTAACAGAACTAAAATGCATTGGATTTGGGTTATGCAAGCCTGTTCAAAATGAGACTCAACTCTGTACAGCTTCTGACTGTGCAAGCAGGATTGAATTATAGATGGAATTACTTAAAAAGAATACATCCCACAAGGATGAAAATACTGGGAAGCATTTTCCTTTAAAAAGGCAATTCAGAGATGCGTTGGCTGAAAATCAAGGTCAAGTGGGAAGAAGTCTAAAAACAGAAAAGCAAATAAACAGAAACCCCCCACAATATCAAAAACCAGAACTGACCAAAGTCAAGACAATCAAAGACAAGTCAAGGAATGAACAAAACCCATAGAACAAATTAGAAAAAACTAATGAAGACATCTGCTAGCAAGACTTGACTAAAAGCATTCACAGTTCTTTGCATTTACTAAAGCTTAATAAAAATTTCTCTACTGCAAGTGCTCATGAAACAGAGATATCCTTATCTGGAAGACGCTATCAGTTTCCTGTGTTATCTGCATCATCAGAGAAACATAAAGAAAAAAGGACAGACTATTCACGGTGCTTTTACAGCTGCTAAGCACTGACTCTTCATCCAAAAGACGTAGGTGCTATGCTTAGCTTTGCCACCACTTTCCAACGTTATACTGGACCAGTTGCTGAACTAATTCAGGCTTAATTTTTTGTCTGTAGAAAAGGTCTGATGGCACCTCCTCCTCTGACCTACTGCTGCTCTTGCACTGCAAATTCTATAGGCAGGAGTGGTCTTCAAAATTGCCTATTTGTGGTGCATCAGACCGCTAAATAGCAGCATAATTAACCAAGGATGTGAACCCAGCCTTCTGAGAGAAGAGGTAAACCAGTATACATTTCCAATTTTTGTTTCAGAGATGCCTCTGCTGGCATCTGTATTTTTTGATGGCATAAAACATTCCTCTTCTACTGCTGAAGCTGCTCAAGTCAGAGTTACTGTAAGTCATCCTCAGTGAGGCACTTTAACAGTTTGAATACAATTTAAATTTGGGCAGTGTTCAGTCTCATCAAAAGCTCACAAGTCTTCAAGGGTGAAAACCCCACTTCTTGTCTCTCAGAGAAGGAGGAAAGAATACAGCAAAGGACCTGGATCTTGAAACTACGAACTTATATCTGTAGTTAGATCAGGTATTAATCTTCTTAATTTTGCTGAAACTGGTAAATTCAATTTTGATAGTAATAGTGAAATCAGATATCTAGTATATGATAAAAGAGTCATCTGCACATTTCAAATGTGGTGCGCAAAACCAAGATAAAAATCAACAGAATTGGCTAAATTTCTTAAAAGTTGAATTAGAAAGCTTAAAATGAAACTTCAAGAAGAGTCTGCTACTCCACCTTGCTTTCATTTGACACAGCAACTACACCAATTAGGTACTGGATGACTAGTTGTTGCTTTGACCTTCATTAAAAAGAAAAAAATGAGAACAATGACGATTTACTGAAGCCGACAGACTGGCCATTCAAAGAGCACACTGAAGCTAAGGTGCAAAGATTAACACTCTTTGAGGGAGGGAGGAATGGTCACGGTCTTTTACTGCTGCTTTCTACTTAACTACTTGGCTTGACCCTCTGCAATAGGCAACTACCTTCGTATAGATTTCAAATAGCAACACTGAGCTAGTCAAATTTCTAGTGCCACTGATTAAATAAAAATAAAGATTAGAAAGCAACATGACTGCCCACAGTGTATTAATGAATCTGGCAGCCACATGCTCTGCAGGAAATAAAAAGTGGGTTTAACATGCCCTGTGAGCTATTGCTTTCAACGGTTGTGTGGGGCTGGCGAGGCCACTCTCAGCTGTTGCGTCCTGTAAGCGAGAGATTAGTGTGGAGCTGCACTGCAGCAACAATTTAGCTTTTGCAAAGGGAAGAACGTGTTACCTGTTGTCCTGCTGATCCCATAACACTGCTGAGGAAAGCAATGTCTCCTATCCATAAGGATAGACATCCGTCTTCCTTTTATAAGATGTTTTATTCTTCACAGCATGGGAACGTTTCATGATATAGCACACATACACTACAAACAAAAAAGGGCCCTATTTGGTCTGACTAAAGGTCAGTCTAGCCTCAAACACTGCCTTGGAGAGACGAAAAGCAGATACCCTGGATGAACAGTGCAATCACGCAGTGACACAGCCCTGGCTTACAAAACCAGCTTCCAGCAACCTGGAAAGTCCAGCAGCTTCCTGAACTGACAGTGCTCTCCCCATGCAGAGTAACTCTGGGTGGATTTTTCCTTCCACAAATGTTTCCAACTACTTTTTGAACCCATGTGAACCTTTCAGAATCTGTAACAACCTAAAAATGTCTTTAAGCATTTAGCACTATTTAATTTAGTGAGCTACATATGGGTGTCTGCCTTACCACAGGCAGTCTTGGCATTCCCTACCTGACCATATTCAGTAGGTGAACACCACCAGTTACACACTGACGGGGCACTCACTTCTACTACAAGCCTACTACTCCTTATCGTAGCCTTCTTCACCATGTGCAATAAAAACAGCAGTTAAGAGGATACAGTCACACTGGACAAGGCCAAACTTGCACACCAAAGAAGAGTGGCAGGAAAACTCAAGCTGAGAAAAAAACTTGAGATATTAATGCCAATTTCCAATACCCTACCTTTTACTACGTTTATGTCTTTGGTAAGAGACTACTTCATAGACAATGAAATGGGCAAGATGCATTACAGCACATATAGTGAACGTCATCACTCAACATGTGGGAAGGAAAAATGTTAGGGTTAAGATGGATGTAAAGGTTTAGTGAAATAATAATTTTGTTAGAGATCATGGAAAGTAATGCTTCCCTTTTAACTCAGTTTTGTTTGGAAGCTTGGAAGATGTAAAAGCATGTTGTGCGTACTGAAATCGTCTCCACTAATACAAATATGACTTTTTTTAATGAGACAGAAACTGTGAAGGTCTTTTGATGATACCAGGTGCTATTCACAGCTATAATGGTTTTTACAATACATAATCCACTACACAATCACAGGTTCAGGTGACTAAGCACTCCACAATTTACATGGGAGGAACTGCGCAGGAAGATGAACTTTCTAGCCCACTCCGTCAGACAAATCTATTGCTCTGCAGATAACAGACCCAAATGTTTTCTTAGAAATGCTTTGGATTTGTGATACTGAAGAAAATAATGTTTTTGTGCCTAATTACAAACTTTATATGAACAATAAGAACTTCATCCTCACAGAAAGCTACTATTGCTGAAACTCATCTAAATGGAAGACATATTGAAGTGATTAAAAAATATACAAATATATAGACCCATCAAATCTAGGAAAGAACATGAAGACTTTGGGCCAATGGAAAAGCCTCAGAATCAGTGCTGAGGACTGGCTAATATAGTTGATTAGATTTTAGTAAATATTATGGGCATTAGATTGAAACTAGCAACTGCTTCCCAAAATCCACATTAAGCCTCTAGGAATTCTAAGTATCCTGCATAAGGATTCTCACACACTGTGCTCATACTATGTTTTGGTCAGTACACCAGTGAAAGTCCTATATTCAAAATTATTTTTCAGATACCTGAATCGACAATGTGAACCTAAGCTTGTCAGAAAAGACCTGGACAGACAGGTGCATCCCAAGGAGACACACAACATTTTGAGAAACTTTTTGATCAAGGAGTTTCATTCAAGGCATTTAATATACACATTTAAAATGGACACAACTCTTTTGTCCTGGGAATACCTCCCTCACTAGATTTTGTACCTATCTGAAAGAGAACTGGACAAGAAAGCTCTTTTCTATATTAAGAATTAACTTACACTCCTGTATTGCCTAGTGCCGTTTGCATTATTAACTTTGCTTCTCCAAACAATTATAAGTTCATCCAGAGACACACCATAGGTTTGAGCATGAGCTCCTAAACTCGCACAAGTGTTACTTAGGAACCTCTCTTCATATGGGCAATTCCCGGTCAAAAGAATCTGTACATTTTATCCCTGATTTTTTTTTTCTTTTTTTTTCAACTAAGTATGTGTTTTGTGAGCATGAACATGATCAGTGAGCTACTCTTTGCATTACCAATGGATGCTTAAAATAATTTCTTGAATAGAAGCTAAATATTTTCTGGCACCCTGAAACAGGTCTCTGAAAATCCCGCAGCACAACAAGAGAATTACTCTGTTGTTTACCATTTGTGAAGATAAATTATGCTCGACCACTAAGACAATTTATGAGAATATGTAAATATAACGGCTTCCGTTTTGATATTTATGTTAAAGGAAATATCAATCAGATGTCAGCTTTACTCTCTTCTCGACCACAGAATTTCTGAACAGATCCGACTTTAAAATAACAAAAAACCAAAATGAGATAGTGAAGAAGCCAGCAGACAGCATCTATATATGCCATATATGTCACCGATGCAATTTATTCTGAGAATGGATTTATATGAAATAGCTAAGTAAGGATTTTGAGTGCAACTAGAATTGAAGTCTGGTGACAAAAATCAAAGTCTAAGCCATAAAATCTATGGAGACAACTGATAAATAACCACAAAAACCCACTGGAGACACTGAAGTTATTTAGAAAACTGGAAACATCTCACAACTTGTGAGATCCACTGCTCTAAGGGCAACACAAAGGCTAAAGCTGCTTTAATGACATGTATGAGGTGTATTGTCTTTACACATCAGTGTTCTACGGTCACTCCTCTTCAGTTTTATTTCTTGGACATGGGTCTCTTAGAGGAGCAAAACTAAACAGAAACTAAACATTTTTGAGAGTTTAACTGTTACCTTTTAGCCACAGAAGCCACTGCAGTGGCTTTTCTTCAAAAGGTATAAAAATAATACTTACTTACTTGAATTCAAGGGAAAACGCTAATTAATGCTAACTTTAAGCTGTTGAGGGTTGGCATGAAACCTAATTTGACCAAGTTACCACAGTAACCTTTTAAGGAAATATTTGCTTCAGATCCAGTTGGCTATTGGTAAATCAAGGGACTAAGCTAACAGAGTGGAACTCCAGCCTGAGCCAGTGCTGGTGCCATCCAGGTAAAGACCAAGTGGCTGATGCCTTGACTTTTCCCCAGATTAGCAACCACTGTCTGGACACTAAGGTGTTATCTGCTACCTTCCCAAAGGATTTCTAGAAAAGGAAATAGTCGTGCACAGAACGACACATACAGCACTGTAAAATATTTTCAAAATACTGGAATAAGTAGTAATTTTTCTGTGCATAAATTACATTAAAAGCCTATGCAATATATTTAAAAAAGTACCACAAGAATTCCTGTTGAAAGCTACTGTGTAACTACTATTCTTTTGCATTAAGCTGTGCACAAACCTGAAAAATTTGCTTTGAAATGTGAATTTAAACTGATACCACTTTGCAAACACCAAATACTCACAATATTAACTTTCAGGACATTTACATCTGAGCAAGTACAGGGGAATAACAGAGAGATTTATTTTCAAAGATAATGGTGAGGAGAGGGATACAGGGACTTTGTGTAAAAATTTATTCTGTCAGCATTTCTATTGACTCTCATCTAGAAGATTCTACCAAGCTTCCCGTAGGTTATAAGAAGGTGCCAGTTAATAAAACATGTTTCTTAAAGCTTTTCCTCATGTTTTATTATTGTGAACACTGCAGGAAAATGTTGTCATCTGATAACCCAGAAGAAGAAACGCCTTCATAACAACCCACTGCCATCTCTATAATGTCTAATGTATGCTCCAGTGCCTCAGTATTTCAGAATGGACAGGTCTGCGATCTATGGATAACAATTGTCCAATTATGTACTAAGGTTTCAATGAAGCAGCCTACTGACCAGTAAGGACTTGGATGGTATCAAGAACAGCATATCGGTGAAGTGATAACAATTTGATTTTTTTTCACTCTCCACCTCCATTAATGTATATGTAGTTTTGTGGAACGTGCTTTCAGAAATCAGATATCTAACACTAATAAATTATGCACCGATTACAGGTGACCTTTGGAGTTGCTAAAGGTACAGTCACAATCACGCATTTAAAAAAATCCTGCTTTTCACTATAATGTGTGAATGTATGAAATTAAATGAGGCTTGCAATATAATCAGCGTGGTTGGCTGCTTTAATATATTCCATTTCAATTTGAAATCACCACAAGCCAAGAGTGACGAATCTAATTTGATCAGTTGTTCACAAAAACACTGAAAAGAGATGTAAGCAGACCTATCAACAGCTGGTAACATGGCCTGCTTTCAAAAGCAATTAATCGGTTTTTACACAACCAGAAACTCTTAAAATATTCAGAACCAGTTAAAGCCCTGCAGTATTAAAAAAAGGATAGTGGAACGGAATTCTCCTAGTAAAAGCGTTTTACACATCAAGTTATTGCTTAAAACCACAAAAGCCAGAAAATTCAAATAGAAAGGTCAAATCTCTAATAAAAAGGTGCAGTTGGGTGGTGCACTAACAGCAATAACCCATTGTAATTCGACTTCATAGGTTTGACTGCTCTTTAGGAGGTGTTTCAATTGTATTTCATATTTAAATGGATTTTATGAGTTCTTGCACATATTAAATATGCATATTTGACTGCAATCAAGTAAGTCCACAGATTGCTAGTAACTTTCTATAAAGCCTGTCATACGCAAAGAATACACACTTTCAAAAGCAGAACAAGCTCCCATGTAATTCACGTAATGAAAAATACACAGATCTCATTATTTCCCACTCAAAAAATACTGAGAGCAATGCTGTCTTATCTACCGTACCCGTCATGCTTGCCGTACCTTAACTTTGTGGCTTTTGGTCCTGGAGGCTGCACGTTTTTCTCTGCCTGAGAAAATTCTTCCAGAAGCTACTGAAACCGATTCTGATTAATGAGACTGAAACTAACTTACAAATGGAACAGCACCGTACCAGACTGCATCCATTCAGCCAGTTGCTAATTAGCATCTCCATGAGAGGAAATTTTTGAAAGTGTTTCAAATCAAGCAGAATTATCCAAAACGTATCTCAGATTGTTACAGGAGATGACTGCTAGACAAGCCTTTTCTGGAGAATGGTGATCTGGTGTATCAGCACAGCAGCGCTGTTGGAAGACTTGGAATTCAATTGCCATTTACTTACTCAAATCGTTACCATTGCCAATTTGAAGAAATTACTTTCCCACAACATCAGGCATAAGGACAGCATACGCAAAAGTAAAACAAGACACCTGAAAGCAAATTGCTCTGTCAAAAACAGTCACTAAAACAGGGGAGATGACAACAGACTAAAGCATCTGCTGCTGCACAGAAGATCAACTATAAACAAAATAAAAATGTCGTTTGTGATCTAGTTTTGGATGAAGCATGTGGCCAGAATTAAATACCGTTGCTTTATTTTGCTTATGACGAAACCACAAAGCCCACACCCTTGGTCAAAGAACAACCACCACATGAGGTATTTCATCCAAAAAGGCTTGAAATACTAACAGGTAAATCTATATTTAATAAACACTTGGCACAACTTACTCATGACTTTTTGTTCAGGTATTTGATAACAGCTAGCTTTATCCCAAGTTAAGCTGTAGACTGTTAGCTACATATCAACATTATAACAACACATTTTTAAAATTTGAGCTTTTGTGACAGTCTCAAATGTCTGAGATCTAACTCACTGTCATTTTCAACCTTACTCACCTTCACCTACTTCCCACACAATATTTTACACATTAGGAGGCAAAACAGATCCCCAAAGCACCAGAAAAAAAAGGCAAGATGAAAAAGAAGTGTATCTCCTTTCGATCTGGAAAGGGAACATGCTATACTCCAAAAATAAAAACATTTAATAAACCCCCTCCCACCTTAAATTAAATGTTTATCTGACTGTGAGCAGCAAGACAAATGTATAATTCTTAGTGATATACATAATTCCAGAAAAAAATCCCACAGAACCTGGCTGCTTAGATAAATTTCTGGAATGGCTGCCCAACACAGGATTCTTTCAGACCACATGCAGAGGAGTCTTACATCATCCTCTAGAAGAACAACATCATACTGAAGTACTTGCTTGCAGGGGACCCATATCTACAGCTACATACAGGTACATAGCAACTGCACCTTCAAGCTATGTATTAAAATAGAAGAAACTGCCAACATACTGGTCTTCCTGGATACACTCAGTGCTTTACAGAATTAAAAAAACCCCAACTTTATTTTTTTCCCCTTTTTAAACTTTAAATTTTCCCTTTTTTCCATCAGACTAGTTGTTAATAAGTACTTATTCCCCCTTAGAAAACTTCTGTGCATTAGAGAGCCAAACTTCCTCAGAAAACAGCTGCCTTCATGAGTTATTGGTGCTATAGCCACCTGATGTTCATTACCACGTGTATCTGGGACCAGGAACATCCAATTCCCCAGTACCCACTGTTTTGCATATGTTGGTTTACAAACTCTGTATGTTAACAGCGCAAAGGATACGCAAGAACCATCCCAGCACACACTGAAAGAGTGAAAGAGTGAGGAAAATCTTTTCCTCAGTCACACAACAGAGAGTGACAAGAGTTGAAGTACTCCACCTTTACTATCCCTTGTCATGGTCCTGCACACTGACTGCAAGGGAACGTTTTCAGTACAGTCACCTTCACAGGTATGAGATTAACTGGGGGAAAAAAGAAGCCATTGATGGCAAACTTGTGTTACCTGTTCCTCATTTAATTAGACTTCATCAAAGTTGAAGGAATCCAAGAAGTAATTAGTCATACTTCACAAAATGCACACAGAAAGCCACCAAGTAACTGTTGTCCACTCCTGGTGAAGATTATAGCCTCTTCAGGAAAGCAACTTGGGCAAACTTCCTGAAAAGCAAGCTTTTCACAAAGCAAATGTGACAAACTACTCCCTGCCAACTTTAACTTGCAACACTGGGGAAACGCAGTTGAGAAGATGAAGAATCACCAGCGTTCAGCACTTGGGAACATCATCCCTGCTCTAACCTAGCGTACAGTCACATTAAGAAATATATTATTCTGTTTTAACACATTGGCCAATTTCGAAAGAAAATGAAAACCAAACATTTCAAATTTTTTTAAACAAATTCTCTTTTCTTTTCCTGTTTCTCCCTGTGTGCTCCTCCTGAGTCCTCCTAATTCATCACGAGACACTACAGAAGTGGAAAAAAAACACACACCTGCAGCTATTCTGACACGGGGTCAGCAAATTCTTTCTTTTCGAAGACCCCCACCCATATGATCTACGAGAATTTGTATCCTCTATCCTGCCCTTCAATGGAACATAAGACCGGCCATTCTGAAACCGTGAGAGATCACAGGCTCAGCTGCCAATAATACATCAAGGACACAACAACATACTCTGTCCCATTGATGCAACCAGCCCCACTACTAGGATGTCAATACATTTGTTTTCTTTCCCCCCTAGGGAAGCGTGTCTGCTGATCATCTCCAATTTTGAACACAGAATACAGGAGATATGTATTCAGCAGAACAATGGATGTGAAACAGGGAAGCAGGTTACTTGGGTACCACAACATTAAGTACTTTCTGACAAAGACTGCATTAGCAGATGACAGGAGATTGAACACATAGCAAACAAAATGCTTTGCAGATTTTCCTGTCCTTGATGTTGCAGCTGATCTGGAAGAGAATGTGCAAAGTCCCTCATGCAGAGATAGCCTTTGATCTTAGTGTACTAACTTGATACACTTACAAATCTGTGCATACCTTTTGTCTTCCACCCTCCTTAAAGAGGGTCTACAAGTAAAATAATGGATTATCTGAGGCTGGTCTGTTATAAGGAAATATATTTTAAATGGCCTTCTTAAATCAACTTTATAAATGTATTTTTTCCTTTTTCATGCTGGACATTCAAGCAGAAAGAAGAAAGATTATATGCTATGATCTGTAGAATATTAAACTCCTCCTCGGGATAACTTCATCGGGAGTTATCAAAATCCCTGTATTTACTGAATATGAAAAAACAGAGGTTGATGGACTTGGCTTTTAACTGCTAAAATCTTTTGTGGGTAAAGAATAGCTATTAATAGATAATAGCTATTCACCTTGAAGATTGCAAATTAATTTCCAAACGACCCCATACAAGAAGTTTAGTCTCTAGATTTGTCCCTTTGAAAAACAGTAGGGGCTTAGAAGAATTACACCCTCTGCTTCTCTACAAATAACCACAAAACAACAGCCTGCTCCCGTGACAGAAGCCAGAACTCTGTTCTGAAAGTGACTTTTAACAGGCTGGTTTGCAGACCTCACGACAGACTTTTCTGAAGGAGTGGTGGGAGTTATGGCATTCTGCCTCCTCATGGTTAACCTTTATGACTAGATGCCTTTCCCCAAGTCTTTACAATTAGCTACGTGTACTTTAGAAATAGGTTATTCTGGGATGCAGAAATGGTTTATTTCAGAGCAACATGCTCTTCTCACTTTGCTTTAGTCAACAGAGGTTGTAACTGGAGAAGGATAAAGGAAACTACTTTGATGTTATTTTTTATTCTCTGATGAAAAACCTTGAGGTGACTGGAGTGCTGTACGTAATGATTTTCCACATTTGGCATCCAACATGGTAAATTCACGGACTATGTCTCTGGTATAACTTTTCCAGTAATACTACTTTATAGATCTGAACTAGTCACCCTGGATCTCCTTTATAACTAATGAAGCAAAGACTAGGTATTTCTCAGGTATGACCCATACCAGCCTAGTATAGATCAGATTAGCTGAGCCATGCCCTGGAACTGCCTAATTCTCTCCACTACACAAAAGAGCACAGTCTGATAAATTCACATACAAATGCTTGAACTTTGAGACCTCAAAGCCAGTGGAGATGAAGTGCATTCCTTCGCAGGGAGTTTTTTCTTTTTTCCACTAGTGATATTTGGTGTGGAATGCCTGCTTTGCTTTACGTTGACAGAAAGAGAACTGCAGAGCCCCTGTTCACACAGTACCTATATACTCAAGTACCTACATAACAAGCTGAGGAATATGTAACAAGCTGAACATGAACCAGCAATGAGCCCTCGCAGCAAAGGTAGCCAACAGCACCCTGGGCAGCATTAGGCAGAGCATCACCAGTAGGTCAAAGGAGGTGACCCTTCTGCTTTGCTCAGCCCTGGTGAGGCATCTGGAGTGCTGGGTCCAGTGCTGGCTCCCCAGTACAAGAGAGACATGAACTTACTGGAGTGAGTCCAACAAAGGGCTGCAAAGACAATTACAGGGACTGAAGCATCCATCATACAAGAAGAGGCTGAGAGAGCTGGGACTGCTCAGCCTGGAGGAGAGAAGGCTCAAGGCAGGGGACCTCATCAATTTGTACAAATACCCGATATGTGCAGCAAAGATGGAGTCAGGCTCCTCTCCGCAGTGCCCAGTGACAGACCGAGAAGCAATGAAGACTGAGAAGAAATACAAATAATTCCACATAAACCTAGTACCTTCCTTTTTTACTGCGAGGGTGGTCAAATGGTAGAACAGGTTGCCCAGAGAAAGCGTGGAGTCTCCATCCATAGAAATACTCAAAACCCAAGTGCGCATGGCCCTGAGCAACCTGCTGTAGCTGACTGTGCTCTGAGCAGGGAGTTGGAATAAATGATCTCTGGAGGTGCCTCCTTGCTTCAGTCATTCTGTGATTCTCTTGCTAAATATCTTCTGTGCAGCAGTGGATCTCACCTCTCTTGAGTTCATACAAAGCGTCACTTCTTAAAGTCTTGGCACCAGAAAAACTTAGTGAAGCATTATCATCATTGCCAGTAGAGAGGTCAGATGTATGCAGTCACTGGGTCATTTCACTGAACTGTGACCATTTGGCTTTTTGAGCTACTTCATACTTTAGGAATATTCATCTTTCATCTCTACTAGGACCTCACTCTTGCACGTGTAGTGTGAGTGACAAATTTTGCCTCAAATATCACCATATGCGTACCACTTTGGGAGGCACATCCAGTGGTGAATCATCTATGGCTGAGTAGAAAATCCTACCCATGGAAAGATAAAGGATCTTCTCTTCACTCCTCTCCTCCCTTTCCCCCCTTTGCATCTATCAAAGCAAAGCATGAGATAGATTTCCTCTAAAGGGAGGAAAACCTTTACATGGACCCCCACTCATTCCTGAGCTCACTGCTGTTGCCTACCGTAGCTTGTTTCCTAACTCATCACTCACTCTCTTTTTTTAAAGGCAATGTATATCAGCTGAAAAGATAAGGGTGGCTTCTTACTATGTAAAAGGCCTGTCACTGGGTGATTTATATTATCTTTATAATTGGGATATATTGCACTAGAGAGCTTTGCTTTATAATGAAAAGTTTGTTTGACCTTCAGGCATTCCTTGGGCCTCTCTTAGTCCCAGTTGGTGACACAAAGCACCCACATTGTTGGAAAGTCTTAAATGTAAAAATTTCTGTGTAAGTTCAGCAGTATTTTTTTTCCCTGAGTGCTGTTTGTAGTTCACAGTCTGCAAAAGAACTAAATTTTTAAAACCAAAGTATATATACCAATTTGAATTATGCTAGGAACATGGTTTATCATAATAATGGCCTTCAAAAATGTATCATTCAACAGAAATACTGGCCTACTCCAGACATTCAAAAACATCAGCTTGCAACTGCTGAAGAAACCTCCCAAGAAGGATGTATTCAATCTGTAAAACTGCTGATTTCTGCAAAGAGAGACTTCCTCCCAAATCTCATTTTATGTTTAGAGGATGATAAAAAAACCCACCAACTTCTTTACCACATACTTTTCCAGAGATTTTTTCCCTTCCCCACTTTACACAGCCAGAATATGATACAAAATGACCTGTTTTCAAACTAACCCAACTCTAGAATTCTTTCAGAGATCACTAATGCCAATGTAAGGCTCTGCCTACAATCATGCAACGGTTTTCAATCATACGTACATACAGACCTTATTTAACACTTCCCTAATCAAGAAAAACTTCTCACAGGATAACAAGTACAACCGTAATGAAATCCAAAGTTTGGGGAGTGCCTACTGGAAATGCAGGACCTAATTTTAACTTCACTGGGTTCAAACAACCCATAAAAGTAAAGGCTACATTCTGCAATGAACTATTTCACTGTCAAGCTGTACTGCCAATTAGTTTCATTTATTGTTGCCTCTCCAAACCCTTGAACATTTCTACTTCTAGGGACTCTCTCCCACATTTTCTGTATTGTGAATTTTAGGATTGTTTGTTGTCAAATTCACTTCATACATCTGGTTTGTTCTTTTATGTCTTTATTCTTCTTTTGGACTTTCCTCATGTAATTCAGAACAGGCTTTTCTCCTTTCCTTTATAAAATACAACCTATTCAACAAAAAACCCCACATGAATCCCTATGACAGCCTGATAAAAAGTTACCTTAGTATTAATATTTTGTTGGGCCCTTGATTACGGTACCAACATAGTGCCATGGATTTTGATGTGACAACTGGAAGTTCTTTACCTGTCTCTTAAGAAGCAAAGACCTAACAAATAAAAAAACCCCACAACCCTTCCCTTCCCCATGAAAAAGAAAGGTTTACTCTATAATTGCTATAGAATCATAGAATCATTTAGGTTGGAAAAGACCTTTAATATTATCGAGTCCAACTGTTACCCTAGCACTGCCAAGTCCACCACTAAGCCATGTCTCTAAGCACCTCATCCACACCTCTTTTAAATACCTCCAGGGGTGGTGACTCCACCACTTCCCTGGGCAGCCTCTTCCAATGCTTGACAACCCTTTCAGTGAAGAAATTTTTCCTAATATCCAATCTAAACCTCCCCTGGCGCAACTTGAGGCAATTTTCTCTCGTCCTATCACTTGTTACCTGGGAGAAGAGACCGATCCCCACCTGGCTACAACCTCCTTTCAGGGAGCTGTAGAGAGTGATAAGGTCTCCCCTCAGCCTTCTTTTCTCCAGATTAAACAACCCCAGTTCCCTCAGCCGCTCCTCATAAGACTTGTGCTCCAGACCCTTCCCCAGCTTCGTTGCCCTTCTCTGGACACGCTCCAGCACCTCCATGTCTCTCTTGTAGTGAGGGGCCCAAAACTGAACACAGTATTCGAGGTGCGGCCTCACCAGTGCTGAGTACAGGGGCACGATCACTTCCCTAGTCCTGCTGGCCATGCTATTCCTGATACAAGCCAGGATACTGTTGGCCTCCCTTATCTAGGGAGGAATTTTACAGAGAACAATGGAGACTTAAAGAGGAGTAAGTATTTGGCTCAATGAAGTTGCGCTGTTTTTCATTTTTGTATTTCAATAGCATATGAGACTGCAGTTACATTACAAAAAATCCTCAACAACTCAAATACTCTCGAAGTGCAACATAATTTTTGAATTGTAATGCTGACCCACTAATATTGTTTCTACAGTCAGGGTAAAGGCACACAGACAAGTAACTAAAGGCATCCTAACGTATGAATGTGCAACGTAAGGCTTTACCAAGGTAATTACCTGTTTATCTTATCCTGTGGTGATCTGTGGCTGTTTCTTACCCTTCTTTCATTTATCCTCATAAAACCTTTGCAAAGTCTGAGTGTACTGTTACTCTCCTTTCACATGTATTTTTTGGCGAAGGATGCTAACCCAACGGCAGGCCTAGGGCTTTCATTACAGTAAAGCGCCAGCACCTCAATCCCTGGAAGGATGTGGGTCTAAACCGTGCAGCAGGTGATGCTGGCCGCTGATGGCAGCAGGAAACCGAAACCTATTTCCAAAGGATCTCTAAACAGTAAGACTATTAAAAAAAAAAAAAGGGGGTTGGAGGGGGTGTGAAGATGATGGCTCCTGAAAGCCCAGCATGCCTATCATTTCTAAAAAATAAAATAAAAAAATCTATCCTAATGATCGTATTTCCCCCCTTAAAAGCTGAGTTAATAGAACTGAAAGAAGGAAAACCAGAATGCACCGATGCACTGGGACTGCAGGTGATGAGCTGATGCCGTCAAACCTGCTCTCTTATACTACACGTATTAGGTACTATACTAGAGTTTAAGACAAACACTTTACAGTGGCTGCCATAACTTGAACTGCTCCTTCCTTTTCACTTAGGAATATCCTCACTTCCTGAAATGTACCTTCATGTTGGAAGAGCTGAGCAAACCCAGGACCTACATGAGTGAGAGAGAGTGCTTTTTGCCAGGGCAGCAGAGATACCTGGAAATGGAGAAGCGGTGAGAGCAGCAGCCAGCCACACCGCAGGTGCCTCGAAACCCACAGGTAACACAGGCAAAAGTGGGTGCTGGAAGGACAGCTTAAAACAAGGCATATTTGGTCACCTACGCCCTATACAGTCTAGCATCAGTATTCACTAGTAGGACAGAGAATACACGTACGCATCAAAAATCGCTAGTGTTAAATAATAGAACAAAAAGGATCCTTTTTGGTACTTGCTAGAAAACACAGGCACGCTCATATGTTAATAGACTAAATACTGAAACAAAATGCATGTTTTGTCTAAATAGGAACTCCTGACTGAATACTTCTCATGTTCAAAATTTGCCACAGCAATACAATAAAACCAAAATGAAGCCAAAACTTCAGATCGTATTCAAAAGTTCAAAAAGGCATGGACAGTTCACTGTAATTTCTGAATAATATCACGGTTTCCCTTTTCTGGAAACACTGAGAAAATATTTTTTTGCTGTGTCCTTATAAGCAGGTCACCTTTATGGCTGCTTGCATCACTGTGGTATCTGAAGTATGGCTTAAACTGGGAAACAGCTGATAAATCTTTGGAGAACAGAAACGGAAAAAATAGAAATACTGTTTTTAGACTTGCATCCAGACTTTCAGAAACTAAACCTTCAGATAAGAACCTCCTCTTCCTTCTTTCTCTCTAAATGCAACTACTAGAAGAGTTGCAGCAGTTGTGTTTCACTGAATGCATGCATTTTATGTTCCAACATCTGCTGCTTTTGCAAAATTATGGACATACTGGTTTCCAACCAAGAAGCTACACTTTTGACTTCCTAAATTAAATAATATTTGAAACAATTGAATTATGTGTCAAGTTATCATGAAATTGCATGCATGATAACCGATTCAAAATACATTGATTCCTGTACAATACAAAATTTAAAGTATGAAATAATAAAAAATTTTCCACATCAAGGTCTTGATTACTATAGCTTACCATTACTGTTCAAAAGCATGGTAGCTAATGCTCTTAGTATGTATGTAAACTATATTTTGTTTTGGTACTCACAACTAACTATTTTTCATTAAGGATGTTTTAAACTACAGGCTCAGCTCTAGCAAAAAAAACCAAACCAGAAGTTGTCTAATTTAAGCTGAATACGCATGTATATGATTTATGAACAGTATAAAAATAATACATATTTTTAAATTTCCCTTTAATGCTCCTTTGCCCTCCCCCAAGAATATGTAACACAATTTCTAAGAAAAATATTAATCTGATAAATGTGCTACTATTATGTTCTGCTGGCTGTTTATGCAACATATATTCTTACACCAGAAATATAAAACAATACCGTAACTACCTTAACATTTTAATTCCAAGTCTGCAAAATTCTATTAACGTCAAATATTATTTGTTTTTATCATCTAAATAAACTAGCTTAGGCTGTCACTCACTCCTTTTTATTCATTTTTTGTTTTGTCTTACTGCATGCGTCTCTCACAAAGTGAAAAATGCCTATTTAAAGATAAGTGGAAATACCACAGTACGTAACGTTTTCATGTCAAAATAATTACATTATTATATTCTGAGTTAAATAATATAAGATAGGAAAACATTTTGATATGCATTTGACAGTTGTAATCCTGGCAGGATCAAATCAACTTCTTCCAAACTAATTTCTGCTAGATAAAAACAAAGAGCTCCCTAACCTGATCAGCCACCCCTCTCGCCCATCTAAGCCCCCTCACAGAAGAGGGATAAGCCAGGACAGAAGAACAGCCTGCTGTATTTTTTTCTTCAAGGCTGAGCCACGTTTTGGCCTGTCACAGAGGACTCATTTGTTCTCAAAAGCCAATGGAATTACATTAGCCTGAAACATAAAATTTGGTAGTTGGATTGCTATGAAGAGATGATCCCTGAAATAAAATAAAATTAAAGAAAAGGTAGTTCTCTCTCTTTGCGTCTCACAGAGCTGCTCTTTGTCATGGAGCGAGCATAGCTTTGCTGAGAGAGGGACCTGAAAACTGTGCAAGTGGAGGCATGGCTTGCGAGGCAAAGAGGCAGCGGCTGTGCTTGCGCACGCTCTTCTGAAATACGTACTCCAAACAGTTTCTTGTGCACTCTTTTTTTTCATGGCAGTAACACCCATGGCTTCAAGCGCTCCATTTCCCCACTTCCCTGGAAACAGACCAATCTGGATTGGTTGATACTGCCACATTTTTCTGATGGAGAGATGACAAAAATGTAATACTCCTTTATGAAGGGAAGTATTTTTTGATTTAATAAACCAAATTTAAGCTGCATTTAGACACCTCTCTGTCTTGTGCTGCATTTTTATACATATATCATGCACCATTTTTGTGTCCCCTACGGAATAAAACAAATATTTTCCATTATGCTATTCTCTACATAGCCTCCTAGTCCCTAGTAAAGAGAAGAATTTATCTCCATCCATTTCTTAGAGAAAAGAGCATAACTATATTTTCATCATGTCTTTGATATAAATCCTGTGTTTGTTAAGGATACAGAAAGCTATTTCACAAGAAATGTCTCCCGTGCAGTTATTACACTTCAGCAGGTATAATTAATACAATTTTATTTGCAGCATTAATTTAAACCTTGGAGATCAAATAAGGATCCTGTTTTCACAATCTGTGTTCACAAATAATGACTCTATGTGTTCCTTTTAAAGGTCAATATAATTCAAACTGGTTCGGAGACAAATTCTCCTTAGGACTTGTATGCTTAGCAGATGCGAGTTGAGGTAACTACATTTAACATCAAGAAGATGACAGATTCACATCACCTGCGGACCCAGGCCAAGTTTGCCAGCTTAAAATAGCTTTCAGCAAGTATACAGTAAAACAGTTGCCTTATATAATAAGCACAGAAAAATTACGCACCGATACACGTGCATACACAGTAGTAAGACTTGAAATGTTCCACGGAAATGTCAATATTCCAGTAACCTGTTTTCTTCATGTTTCTATTTCACCATTTCCCTTCTGACACAGAGATTACAATTTTCTTCCTTTTTATTAATATCACAAATAGTGATCACTCAACTTTTTTACATGATCCCTGTCACATGAATTCTGTTTTCTGTTACTGAAAGTATTTTCCCCTTCGTGGTTTGTTTTAATACTGTGACATAATAAATGCATGTTTGGTGTCATGATGAGTGTGAGAGAAATCTTTGTATTTCTGATGTAATTTTGAAACATCACAGTGTTACAGAATGAAAAAAACCACCAAATCTAACACTTTACGATACTCTCTTCATTCAACCTGCCAAAGGTAGCACATGACTTATTTAATATATAGAAAACAGAGTTTCTATCTGCCCAGTTTTAATAAAGTATCAGGACAAAAGAACCATAAAATGTCCTGAATATTAATTTTCTCTTCTCTAACATGCACTAAACAATTTTTGGTTTCAAACTGCACGGTTAGACAAATTTATAACCAAGTATGTGCAACAGTAAGTAATAAATCAGCATACAGACATGAATGTATATTGATACGGGAAAACAAATTTTAAGAAAGCAGTTTTACTCAATAAAATAAACCTTTGGCCCATGAGAAATCAGCTGCATTCCCCCTATCTTTTGTCGACTCAAGGTTTCACTCCACATATACATAAACAATACTTTTCCAAACACCTTTATAGCTGACACCAGATACCTGAACCAGATAACCTCAACCAAAATACAAAGAATAAAGTTACAAAGGTGTTAACTGAAACTATGCAACTTTCTGTAAGTTTGGCTACAGAATCTTTAAATTTAAAGATATAAGGTATCAATGACAAAAATTAAGATGCTCCAAATTTGCAGGCAATACAGTAAAAGTTTCCAACCTAATTTTAAGGGAAATCGTAATGAAAGACATGATAGTCCTTCCACAACCTTCTCAAACTATACTGGCCATGAAGAAAGGGAAAAGGAGAGCTGGTATTATGTACAACACTGTACACCACCTTCAGTAGGTCACTGGTCTTTTAAATAATCTCTAGTGAACAAATAAGATTTCAGAAAGTTTTTAGTAGATAATTACACTTCCTGATTTTGTAATTAGTGGAACTACATGTAATTACATAATAATTATGACGGTAATTACGTAATTAAGATGTATAATTATGTAGTAAAAAACATTATGGAAATAAAAGCCATCAACTGTATAAGCACAATACATTTTTAAAAATAAATTCTGTATCATCTGTTTAAAGCTACCATTTTCCTCAAAATATCAAAGTGATTATGAGCCATCACTGGCAAGTTCTAAAATACATTTCTTATGAGACTTAAAAATCATACAGATAATTGTATCTTTTTTTAAATCTCTTTAAAGCCTTAGCTTTACATTATCCTTCTGATGTCTAGGCACATGTATACTGAATGGATTATACAGAGTTAAATTGTTTATATTTCCAATTTCTACTAAAATAATTCAAAAAAATTAGCATCGACGTCAGAATTCTGGTATCTAAAAGACAGGATTTTTTTTTTTTTTTTTTTTTGAGTACACTGCCAGATCCATCAAACTTAACGGTCTTCTAAAAGGAAAAACATGCTAGTCTTGCACTTTCCATTAGAGAAAAGAGCTTACTGCTGTGAGAAGCAGTAGTCATTAAAAGTCCTGTCACTTCTGACTTGCATTTAACAGAACTGCCCCCCAACAAAAAACAACCCCAAACTTTATTAACAGAGATGAAACTAGAAAGAGAAAGGTCCCTATAAGAAAAATGTCAAAGACTTGCAGCTAAAAAAGAAACAGTGAAGAAAAAAGAGCTTTAAAAAATATTTTCTGTTTAGAGAAACTCACAAGACAACTGATAAAGGAGGCAGATGACATTAGAGAAACCCATTATAAGCCCATTGCATGGGCTATAACAAGTTGGCATGTATGTATATACTTAAGTCAGAAAAAAGTCCTGAAGTGCAAATGAGAAGATATTTCTGTTCACTTTTTCCCACATACAGGAGGAAAAAAAAAAAAATTTAAAAAAAAAATCTATCAGTAGCAGCAGGATATTTATTTGAAGACACCAAATAACCATCCCAGTTCAGGAGGAGTCAGAAGTTAGTTAAGCCACTACTTCATCCCACCTGCAATATTAATACAATGTGCAAGGAAAAAAGTCTTCATTAATCAAAACCATTTTATTAGCGGTATGAGCCACAGTAAATGCACTCCTGTCATGCCACAGATTTCCCACATTGTGGACATATCATAAGGGTTTTATCTCATTATTTCCATTTATTTCATTCACAAGCAGAGAAAATAACAATTCATAACTCCAAAAGAGGTGTCACAGCCCATTAAGTTTTGTGCTTGGAGAAAGGGTTATAGAAATGTACAGTGTAATTGGGTTTACTTAGATTTTGTAGGTTTAACAAAAACACCACACGAGCAGAAATAGAATGGAGAAAAAGTTACACTTAAGACGTTAAAAATGTCCAACTGACAATAAAAAAAGTATGATCATTATGGGACGATAACTTAAGATTTAAAGATCAGCTACCAGCCCATACATTACTTCAAACGGGTCAAAAAACCTACAGTGAATAATTTTCAATAGTTTTTGCTTTCAAAAAAGTTAGTGAGATTTAAAAATACTCAAGAAACGGTGACTCAAATTTAAGAAAAAAAGTTCATCAATCTTTCTCTTCAAAACAACACATTAAGGAAAAATGAACAAGTGCTTTTGAAGATATACTCAAAGATTAAATTCTTGAAAATTATTATTTTACAATCTCTTCAAAACAACATGATTGGAAGACAAAGTACTTGACAGCAAACGTGCAGAGGAGCATTTGTTTGCTTGGATGTAAAGATCACTATAGTGAACTGAAGTCTTAGCAATAGTGTCTGGAGATGTGACGCAAACAGAAATGCTTTGTTTATCGAACTGTACTCTCTGAAAAGAGATATGCCAAGCTTCAGCTGTTGCCATCTTAAAAATAAATGCATACACATGTATGCAAGCAGGTTATTTATGTGATTTCTCCTTATCTTCCCCTGGAAAGTGCACGCAGAGAACTATATCCCCTTCCTTATTTATTGCAACAAGTACTTTTCTGTAGTCTTCCTGCCTGTATATTGATAAAAATGTGGCAAATTCTTCTGATGCCAGAAGTCTCCATTTCATTACACTAGTTTCACATACAATACAATCCTTCCAGCTCCATCTCACACCTGCTCTCCTCCCTTTATCTGGCTGAACCTCCACACTGTATCTCAGAGCAGGAACACCTCCTTGCTCTGGCCCATCCTTTCAGCCCCAGTTGCAGTCAGTCCGTCTCCCTCAGTCTCACCACCATCACCAGCTGACAGGAGGACACAGACTAAACCACGCTGACAAGCAGCTCTGCCAACATCCCCATTATAAATTGTCTTCTTTCAAAGAGTTATAAAAAACCCAAAATAATCACTTCAACCTGCTACTCGGCACACCAAGTTATGAACATACTGGGGAAAAACCACCCAACACTGAAATGATAGGATTCCCACAAATATTCAGAGCTGAATGTTATGGTTTTCTGTCTAGGTCACACAGCTTAGAAGAGTTTCATTTTTCCCAACGGAATTTTGCAGTTTATTCATCCATAAATTAAACTAGGCACTTTTGGTGTTTGCATGGGAGGGTGGAGTGAGGCACACACAAAGCTGTGATAAAAGTGTGAAAATATCCTCTGAATATGTGTTTGGTTTTACAAAACCGCAGTCCGTAAGTATGTGATCAAAACAATTATATTCTGTTTCCACAAAGTGGCATATACTTTGAAGATGTAGGTCTTCCTAACAAACAGGAACATTTAACCACCTTTCCCAAAGTTATCCTTCTCCCATCCTCACGTTCTTCTGCTTACCCATTAGACAGATATGCCCAGACTTTTCGGAATCCAATAACCGTGGGCTCAATAGTTGAAAATATGCTGTGAAAGAATATACCACAGCATCTTTGCAATTTGTGCCTCTGAAATACTTAAATGTGTTGCAAACAACATTTGTGACCTTCCCTCTCTTAGAAACGGGATGGTGGAAAGATGGTGGCTTTCAGTCCCATTCTCAGTATGGAACAGAAAAAAAATCCTATGACCAGGATCCTATTTCTCTAAAAAAACTGCAGCACCATAAACAACCTCAGTGATACTAATGCTTTTGGAATAATGCTGCAGTCACCGTGAATAAGGAGGCTGCAGTATCCTTATCTTCCATGAAGGCTTCTATTTGATGCCAGGAGGGGGAACTGAACTAGCGACATCTGTGTGAAGCAGAGTAGTTGTACTGACTTTATGTGAGCTCCATTTCTCTTCATTTTTAAAGGTTTTCATTTTACTGTAGAAGCAAAATGAAAACAGTAATATCTTTGAATATTTAACAATACCAATATTTGAATAGAATAATGATATAAAGCTTACTACATTCTATTTTGATCTCCTGATGACATAGCCATAAAAATACATTGGTTTCCATTTCTGAAGTTAAGGCGTACAGAGCGAGCATACTCCTGTATTTAAACATCACGTGTTTAAAACCACTGATAGTTTACCTATCCTTTTTTCATCCAGATGAACAGAGGATGCTACTACTTTGCTACTCCTGCTGCTTCTTACTGCTCTGGCTGTTCACCTAGGTAGCAATGTCTGACTAAACCCACAACCCAGCTTTGAAAAACTAAGTATAACAAAGTGCTGAAAACGTTTTGAGTATGTTACTAGTCACAATGGAGCACTTTTTCCTTTCCTGATTAAAGAAATAATTGAGAACAAACAGCCCTTATGGTATTATTGGTATCTGTAAATTAGGGCATAGTGATATTGAAAATTAAATTGTTTTTTGACCCGATACTAACTGTGCAACTGTTCCTAATTTAGAAAGACAGCAAAAAATTTCAGAATTTCACTGTGTGTAGTATGAAAACTAAGAACCTTGCACTGTTATCACAATGTTAACATATTAAACTTGTATCATCATGACAGACCTTAAACTTCCAGGTGAATGGAAACATTTGTTTGGAGGACAAATGTTACTATTAATAATAGGACTAAAGACCCATAACTATATAATCCTATAATAACCCATAAATATATAATTCCTGGATGGTATAATTGACAGCTAACTTCACCAGCCACTGAAAGAACAAAGCATCATGTAGACCAACCAGCTTATTTTTGATTCTTACAAGGAAAAGATGGACCAACAACAGTATACAATGATTACAGTAGATCACAAATGAAACAGGAGTGAACACTGTTGTTGCAAATGTTGTAAACACCATACTGGTATAAACAAACAGAAGAACGGTCTGCAAAACATGTTAATTAATCCTTCTGCTGTATTCCACTCTGATAGATCTGACCTACTGAAGGTCTATAAAAAAAAAAAAATATGCAGAGAAGTGGAAAACTCTTCCCTTGTTCCTCCAAAAAACTCAGGTTTGTAGTTGAAAGACAGACAATAGCATACAGGTTTTAAATATGTAAAACTCTAAGAGAAAGAAAATATTCTATCACCCATTGTGCATGGAATAAGCCTCAGAAAGCAAAATTCATCTTAGATATAAAGAGCTTTCTAGAGTAAGTGATGTAGAGTAAGTGATGTAGAGTAAGTGATGTAGAGTAAGTGATGTAGAGTAAGTGATGTAGAGTAAGTGATGTAGAGTAAGTGATGTAGAGTAAGTGATGTAGAGTAAGTGAAGTACCAGAAGAAACCAGTTGTAAAACCTGACAAGTTGTAGAACCTGCATCACCAGAGGTTTTTTAAATTTAGCCTATCTTTAAAAAGTAGGCTATAGTATTGATCCTCTTGCACGGAAAGGGAGCAGGTTGAATGTCTTTTTGGACTCCCACTGATTTCACGACTACTATTTTAGATTCCATTTCAATAAATAGTGTGGACCTTCAATATAGATAGCTGAACAAACAAAACCTGTTCTGTAATTAAGGTTTCGTATTTTGAAGAGGCAAGTATAGAAAATGCAAGTGAACTAGTAGTGAAATCTCAAGGTTCTGAATGAAAGAAGACATGAATTCTTTCAAACTACAGTGGAAAACACATTTATATCTTGAATCTCCAGCCATTGAAAAATCTTTCTTTTTATAGAAGAATACTCCAAGATGAGTAACAACCTAAAGCTGCTATTAAGAATAAACAGAACCTACAAGAAAGAAGAACAACTGGTCTTTAAAAGCTCAGGAGAAATGGCAATAAAAGGTAGAATCGCCTAAAGTCCGTGCAATTTAGGCTTTGAAAAACAATGTCCCAAAACAAAGCAAACACCTCCCCAAACCAAAATCAAAACAACAGTAAATAAGTGGTTTAGTCACATAAAAAGTAAAAAGGAGACTGAAAACACCAAAGTGGTACAAAACCTAAATTAAAACTTTGCCACCATTTTGGATAAAAGCAATGATGCTGATCACAGGCCAAGGACAGAATGGCTGTGAATGATGGAGTGGAAACAAAATTTTTTGGCTTCCAAGGGAAAACAAAGATGAGCTTCATGCACAACTACAACAAAATTGGAATACGAAAATCATTTCAATCCTACAGAGTTTTAAATTAAGTCTATCAAATCAGTAACATATATTAATAGAAAACAGAACACTGGTATTGATAAAATAAAAAAGTGACCCAAATAGCCATAGGCAATTATCCTCAAGTTCTGCATGTATTTTAGGGCAATAGAAAGATGACTTCCTCCCAAAAGATATCTGAAAAATGGGACACAACTGTACATAGGTTTACCAGACTCACCTAGTTAGTCTCTTTGAAGAGAACCAATTTTCAAAACAAAACTAACAGATCTAATTTATCTGGCCTTAACCCCTGCTGCAGCACCAAGACTGAAATCACTGGTTGGCTTAAGAAGATTATACAATAACTCTCAAATAGCTAAGAAAAACATAAAAATACACCATGCTGAAAGGTAAACTGTCCATGAGAAGGTCCCAGCAGAGTTCTTACAATTCCTTGAGAATTATTCTGGAAACTAATTTTATTGAACTTTCTCCGATTAGCAGTGAGGGTCCAAGAAACATTTTCTGATTAAGGCAGAAGGTAGGAAAATATGTGAATGCAGAAGCCACCATACTATTTTTCAGAGATAATTCATCAACCTTGAAGTCTTAAAATTACAAATGAGATTAAGCAGTCCAAAATGAATGAGACCAATAAAATTAAAGAAAAACAAAATACCATGAACCTGAGATATGAACTCATGGTTCCAAAATGACAGGAGGAAAGAAAAAACCCTCAAACCTCAAGATTTGTATCATTACTTAACTACAAGTTAATGATACGATACAGCTATGAATAGGGCATAGATGACTCAAAAAAGCACCAGCAGAGGTACTTCCAGCAAACGTACAAATCCAGCGTACAAGACACTGGATAGATACCATCTAAAATACCATGTAATTTCTAGTTTCTCATACTCAAAGATTAATTCAACCTAGAAAAGACTGCACACAAAGGTGCTAAGAGGAAGGAACATGCAGCAGAGACCAATTCTTCCTAAAGAAAGCTAAGAGTATCTCTGCCTTAGTTTAAAACAAAATAGAGATGTTACCACTGTTTCCAAAAGCATAGTGGAGAACATCAGGGAAGGGAAATAAATAAACATTTAGTGAATGGACTTAAACGAGACACAAACAAGTTAGACTGGGAAAATTATAGTGAATTTTCAGCCATCACAGAATGAGGGTCTGAAACACATTCTGAACAGCAGTGAAAGGGGAAGAACCACCCACAGGTTTCAAAATGAAGTGCCATAAACTTGCAGTCCTTAAAGATGTGGTGGTCTGCAGTAGCAGGGGATTGGATGTGATCACCCATGAAGCCTCTTCTACTCTTATGTACTTATATTAGGCAAGAGAGCTAACTACACAAAGTAATTTGGTTTCAGCTAGCAGTGGCATCCACCATATAACATTCCTTCAGTACATCTACAAAGTTGTATTAGACTGAGATGGCTATACAGCGTGACCTTCTTTGGATGTACAAAGTCATTCTGAAGTGCAAGCATCAGAGTGAGTTCACTGTCTTAGAGGGATTAGGAAAGGAAAGGAGAACCTCTAAAAGAGGAAACATAAGTACAACAAGTCAAAACCAGACTCTTTGCTTATTTGAGCATTTTTTAGCTAAGAGGTTACGCTATTTTGATTTTCATATAAGGCTTATCAAAATAACATCCAGAAAGACTGAGTTTCATTTAGTCTCTTTCCATCACCCAGCAACCTAGCTGGTGACGCAGGGCAGGGGTGGGGAAGACTGTCACAGCAGAGCAGCTATCAGAATAGTAGTCTCCAGCAGTAGCACCTTTTCTTCACAGGCACCACCAGAACCGCCCAGAGGATGCAGTGGAAGTGCTCTCTGTGGACAATGCACTTCAACGGTGGGACCCAAACACGGCTTTATTCAGAATTCAAAGTCGGCCAAGTACTGGCCCACCTCCAGAAATATTCTTCTGTCAGCTTGAAAATCACTTAGCTGCACAAAACCCATGGATCCATTACAGCTTAGAAATGTTTTAGTTCAGAAATGTTATGGTAATTGGAAGAAGAGAAGAAAAAAAATAATCTTCCTAACATTAGCTTAATCTGTATGTTTAAGAGAGCTCTGTAGACAACTAGCACTCCTCCTTTTCTTATGCCATCATTTTCTCCCTGATAAAAAGTGTCTCTTCAATATAATAGTTGAACATAAGTTTTAATTGGCTTTTCTTTTAGATATTCTATACATATGTTTTAATTAATCTATTTATTGAAGCTGACGTGTCCTTCAAACTTCAAGCAAAGAGATTTCTCTAATGGTGTAACATGCAAGAAAAGCACTTTTTCCAAAGCACAGTTGCTTCCAAAGAAGAAAGGAGAAATATAATATATTCTTAAAGTGGTTAACTCCAACACAACACATTCCTCCTTCAGGGGATTCCTAAATTCATACTTTCTTCTATTTTCTGTTTTAGATCACAGCCTCGTAGTTCAGATTTGAAGAGTACAAATGTGTAGGTCTAGTTTCTAGCATGCAAGTTGCTATAAAACTATAGTTAATGAATTAAAAATTTAAACTTACCTTTATCATCTTCAGCAATTACTTTATCAATCGCATATTCCACATCAAAAATGTATCGGTAAAAGCAGAGCTGAGTGTACAGGGCCTTATCAGAATACTGTAATGTAAGAAGATAGTAATTAAAAACTCAACTCAAAAGTGCATCTCTTGCACCCATTTCTAAGTCCACTATCAAAAGGTGATTCTTTCTGTTTTTTTTCTAACAGTTTATATGTTCCATTCACGTCAGATTTTGGAACGATTATTATGATCATTATTATGCTGCAAAATCTCTTTACTACATCTATACACTTTTTCTCACAATTTACCAAGCATTTATATAAATAGTACTAAACTTATCAATTCTGACAGAAACATAAATCACATTTATCCATTCTTATAGATATGCGTATCACAATGATGCTTTAGCAACAAAATGGATGTCATAAGAATGATGGGACAAGGGAATAACTTTAGTGCTTTAGTATATTGTACAATGCAATAATCTCAAAAAGAAAAAGAATTAATGTATATTTTTGATGAATACAGCTGTTTGGCTGTATTCCTTTCCTTCCCCCCCCCCCCCCCCACAGCTGTGGTTACATAAATTGTGAACATGCCATTCAAATAAGAACAGGTGCATATATACCTTTACAGCTATGTCATCATCTTGCTCTACACATCTGTGAAGGCTACTGCATGTTACTAATCACACATTTAGTTCAAAAAATCTGCAGGTGTGTACATGTGAAATATGATATTCACTTAAATGCTCTGAATATGTCAGTGATGTCAAGCCTCTGTGCTATTCCTCTAGCTCAAAAGTACATGCCTGTATGCATTCGTATCTCTGTCACCATTCTGTGCACTAGAAGATTGCTCAAACAGGCCTGAGATCCATCTTGCCCACGCTACAACTAAACCTTTTCAAGTTAATCTTCTTGAACTCTTGTTCAATAAAGCCGCATTCCAGTCCCTGCTGTTTAAGATATTGGAGTTCAAATATTGGCCAACAACAGTTTGAAGAGTTGTGCATTACAAAAATCCAAATTAAGGAGGAGATAACCATAACAGCATCAAACGTGGTAGTGTCCATTTTAATACATTTAGTACACATGCAGATATGTACGAACTCTTGAAGATTTTCTTGATGAGCTATAAAACCAACAAGAATGTGGTTAGACCAACGTAAAACTGCGACTCAGTATATCACAAGGAATGATCCTGAAAATGCAGTGGAAGAGCAACTGGTAAACTATTTCTGCTTATTGGAATTCTGCTTTAACTTAGCTTTTCACTCTTCTACCCAATCAAGCCAAGTTTTGTCACTAAATTCAGCTAATTTTACATTTCTACTGACATGTTATAAAGTATCTATAACTATTAAGCAACTCATGTTGAGACATTTGACAACTATTACTACTGCTTAGTTTTTATATATTTTAACAGTATACTTTTTTCCACTTCATGTGAACCTATTTTAAAAAAAGACACACAGAAGCTTATTTTATTCCTTATTAGCTATTCTACGATATGCATCATCATTATACTATTATACACCAGTTATTTTTAGTAAATCCTGATTACTGCTTCCTGAAGAAGAAAAAAGGAGGACGACAGCGATTAAGTTATTTGTTTAGTTTTTTAGATTCAGCTGTAATTGCTGGTACACATCTCCCTGACTGCACACATGAAGCAGGTTGAATAGAACACTGAAATTACCTCCTTCATAATAGTTTGTTTTGATAATGTATTGTGTGTCGAGATGATGAGAAACAGTTGCTGTCAATTTGATTAGCCATTATATTTTTATGTTAATTGCCATTATTGGGTCCATTCTGTTTAGTGTCACCATAGAAGCCATACAATGTTAGCATAAATAACAAATTGGAGTAAATTAGGAAGATATATTTTTGCCAATTCATTTTAATTGCCCCTCAGTCCTTCCGTCGGTTAACGCAGCTGTTGACCCATAATAAGCGCTAGGTCAATATAGCTGCTTGTCAATTCAGAAATGCAAAGTGCTGTGTTGCTGGTAATGGATATACAACAACCTTTGCCAGCCAACTGAAGCAAACGAATGACAACCCGCATGAAAGAATAAAGCATCAGCTATAGAGTTTAGTGACCTGATATTAGTAGGCAGGCTAATTGAAAGTCACTGCTTAAATGGATAAAGAAAATACAAAAATCAGTATGTAAAAATGTATACATGCACACATAGACAGATATATATATATACACGCACACACTTTTTTTAACTGATAATGTGCTAGTATCTCCTTCCCTGTAGCTTCCTGCCATATCTCACAATTAGTAATTGGTGGAAAACAAAAGGGTTTGAAGATTTTCATGCAATTAAGTATGAATATTATGGCATGCTTATGAATCCAAGGAAGAGGTACCTTAAATTTAAAAGGACTTTAGGGATTACTTACATCATCACTTCTTATATTTCCTTAATTTCTGATAACCTGTAGGTTTAAAAAAGGGAAAAAAGCCCAATCCCTAAAACTTCAAAGCCAAGTAAAATTTTACTTTTAACGGTGAATTTTTTGTGTAAAGAAAACCTGACACCCCTAACATTATGTTAAGAACTTGGGCTAAATTTGTATCATCATTTATGCATTCTTTCTTCCCATGAAAGACTGAATGGTGAGTACATGAAAAAAAAGATCTATTTTGAAGTTCTTATTTGTTCCATGATGTTTGATTTCTTGATTTCATTAAGAACCAACTTCAGCAGGTAAGTCTGCTTCTTTGACAGCTTCCATTCATGGAAAGAACACTTTGTTCTTTCCATGCAACCAAACATTTTTTTTTTTTTAAATTGTATTTAAAACAGCAATAAACAGATGAAGGAACCAAAGGTATATAGTTTGCATTCAGCACAGTTATTCACTCCTTTGACAGAACAATTAAGCTTCTAATATAAAAATAACAGATATAGTAAAAAAAAATTCATTGTTCTTGGCCAACAAAATATTAATTTAAAGAAATCTAGGTTTAATACAGTTGCAGAACTGTTTCCTGTAGCATCAGGAGGCCAACTGCAAATCTCCAACCTGCCTTCCCAGGAAGAATTTAAGATTACAAAGATTACGAAACAGGAAACCGATGGTGTCTTAACAGAACTGGTGAATTACGAACACTGGAAAAGAAAGATTTCCCATGACTCAGCACAAAACTAGGGTAGAAAATGCTCAGTCATGAAAAGAAAATAATCCTGCTCAGCTACCACACATGCCAGGGAACGCTCACTAGGGCATACATTAGGAAAGGAGACTTCACAGACACAACAGATTTGTATTTCTGGAGTTCCTGAAGATAAGCTGTGCCTCCACACGTGCCCCAGTCCACCCTGCTTGACTACAATGACTAGCTTAGTATTTGTCTTGTCCCTACAGCTGATGATGTTTACACAAGACACTGGACTGAAGGGTAGCACCATCTCTTCTTCGTCTCACAAATGCCTAAAAACTCTGTGCCGGAGTAAGGCCCCCTTGTGCACTCACTACACCTCTCTCTGGCCCAGCAAACCATGATGCATTTTTTCCACAGCAAAGTGAAATTTCAGATGGAGAATGGTCCCAACTCCCTCACTCCGTAACAGCATAGTCAGTGAGTAGGGGATTTTTCCAGAAGCAGCAAACACAGGTTTGTAACCTTTCTGGCAAGAACAGAGACTTGAACTTGGTTTTCTTAATTTTGCACAGAGAGGGTGGAAAAACTGCCAGTGTCCACCTTTCCTCCTCCTTTTTAAAAATGCCAAAGCTCAACTCTCTGAAAGTAAGGGGACCTGGAAAGATTTAACCACTGGCGAGCATCTTCCTACCCTAAACACAATGCCTGAGAAGAACTTAAGATCCACTGTCTCTGTGATGGTTTTGGCTGGGATAGAGTTGATTTTCTTTATAGTAGCTAGTATGGGGCTATGTTTTGGATTTGTGCTGAAAACAGTGTTGATAATATAGGGATGTTTTAGTTGTTGCTACGTAGAGCTTATACTAAGTCAAGGACTTTTCAGCTCCTCATGCTCTGCCAGGTGCACAAGAAGTCGGGAGGGGGCACAGCTGGGACAGCTGACCCCAGCTGACCAAAGGGCTATTCCATACCATATGGCGTCATGCTCAGTATGTAAAGCTGGGGAAGAAGAAGGAAGTGGGGGGGACATTTGGAGTGATGGTGTTTGTCTTTCCAAGTGATTGTTACGCGTGATGGAGCCCTGCTTTCCTGGAGATGGCTGAACGCCTGGCTGCCCATGGGAAGGAGTGAATGAATTCCCTGCTTTGCTTGCATGTGTGGCTTTTGCTTTACCAATTAAACTGTCTTTATCCCAACTCATGAGTTTTCTCACTTTTACTCTTCTAATTCTCTCCCCCATGCCACTGGGGAGGAGTGAGCAAGTGGCTGTGTGGGGCTTAGTTGCCGGCTGGGGTTAAACCGCGACAATCTCTCACCAGCTTTTCTGTTACAGAAGAAAGGTTGGTGGCAGCTGCATTTAGGTGTTGAAATTATAAAGCCCTTCCCTCAGTGCTGGCTATTTTAGATTACATCCCAAGGAACTTCAGTTGAGATGCCTCATTCTCCTCCATCCTGTTAACAGGGTGCCTGAGTGTCTAACACACCAACCTTTAAAATCCATTCAGTAGCTAAGAGCAGCACGGTGACCTAGAGAATCCAGGTAAGAAAGGTCTGAGGAAAGCAAAAAGGGAAAAATAAAGAGAAGGAAAAGCTGCTGGAAATTCACAACAGCAAGGTAGCAGAAGACTGAACTAATGATTCTAGTTCTGATGTTTTACTTACCTAGATATAGTGCTATTCTACTAAACACCTTTTAAGCAGCATGTAAAACCTCCGTATCTTGAAAGTGTACATTTGAACAGGCCAGAAAACTAAATGCCCCTACTTAGATTAATTTTCTTTCAACCATTGTGAATTCCTGTATTAACCAACATAAGATGTGATGGTCGATGCTTTTTCAATCCTTTTTAGGCTACTCATATTCCTCCACAGTAGGTTGAAGTCTTTTATTTACTCTTCGGCATCTCCCAAATTCCTATACTTCTGTATAGTCCCACCACGCTCATGACCCTTTAAATCTTTTCTGCATTCTCATTTTTTTTCTGCCCTTTTGCTTTCTTCTGCACCTGCCTCTCTTCCCATTTCTCCAATCCCTCTCTGTGGTGTTGTTATTTTGTATTCTTTGTCATTTACTGTTTTCCGTTGTGTCACCTATGGTTTTATGGATGATGGGGGCAACGGGAAATTAGAAACCCACAAAAAACTTCCCGTTCTAGTTTGCTAACTCTATTAGACTGCTTTGCAAAGGAGATAATTTCCACAGGCTACAGAAGTTATTTGTATTACTTCAATTAATTATAATACAAAACAGTGGCACCACTTCATTAATCAGCTGCTTGAGAGTGTTACTTTTGTGAAAAGCCTTTTTGGTAATTTGATTAGAAAGAACAGTGGCTCTTACTACTGTGATATGATTCAGTATGTCCATCAAACAAATCCTTTAGAACTAGTTCTTAATACTTTAAAAACAGGAAAGAAAGAAAAGGAAATAGAAAAGAAGTCTCTTGGCAGAAAAATGTGTCTCAGAGACTCTTTCAAGGCTTAGATGTAATAGAGCAAAGCGTACAGGAAATACTTCAGTGCTTTGAGAGGCATTTCCTCCCCTCCCCCCCTTAGAAAGATGCAGTAATTAAAACCTAATTATTATCTTCATTTTAAACAAAACCTAAAGTGAATACCAATTAATAACAACATACTAATGAGCATCTGCTGTGATGAAATTGAATATGAATGTGCTGCAAATTTCGGGTAATTTATTTTTTCGGGGAAGTGCCACTGGTCTCAATCTACTGCTGGAAGATTGTATAGACTGTACACATTTTCCATCACGTCTCTTATGTGCAGCAATTTCTATTTTCAAAAAGAGGGCATAGCTCAGCTTTGTGGATGTTTATATATCCAAATGCTATCCATGCTACAATGATTTCAAGGCAATAAACTGAAGTGTAAGACTGTGTTTTACACACCTCACATATTCTTTTGTAAAACCAGGGCAGTTGCATCACATCAGGTTCACACAGCCCCTATTCACCATCAGATTCTGAAGGCAGACACTCCTGCACAAAAAGAGCTCGTGAAGTCTGAATTAATGTTTTAAATACTCATAATGTGTGTAAACCTCGCCTCGTGCCAATGCTGATGTACACTGAAGTCTGGTCTCCTCATGCATCACAAAACCTAGTTATATCACAGCGTACTCTGTGTTGAAGAGGCTGAAATAAACTGTGCACCTAAAATAACTACTTCACATAAAACAAAAAAGGTGAAATAAAAGTACATCTAAATTGCAGCCTTTATGCTTTAGCATACAAACAGTTTTTGAAAACTTACACCCAATTCCATTAAAAACATGAGAAGGTTGGTCACCATCTTTTCTGACAGCAGCATCGGTTATAAACTAAATGGGGAGGTGTGTGTGGGAGGTGTGGGGGTGCATGTGGTTTCCTTCTTAACCCTCCAAACTGTCCACCCTCTCAATCAATACTGGTTTTTTTTAGTGATTATGACTCACAGAGTCCATTAAAGAAGTAAAAGGAAACTGAAACAGATGTGGCATGATTGGGATATGATGAAATTTTCCCTAGTACTTATGTTAACATGGACTGTATGACGAAAGAAGAGATTCTTCCATATACATGCAGGGTCAATGGGGGGGAAAAAAAGGCACAGCAGAAGACTGGATATTCTTGTACATTACAAGATTCTTTTTTTCCATTAAGTAACTGAAATGACAAGAACTTTTGCTGGTTTAAGTCCTGTTTAGCAATTAGTGATAACATTACAGAGGATCTAATTATAAAAACCAACTCTGGACTGCAATGCCAGCAAAAGAACAGAAAAGTGGGTGAAGAACTGGGTGAAGAACAGATGACAACACCTGCTGACAAGAGACACCGGACTGAATGAAGGGGTTAACAGAATATCTCCAGGGTGGATCCTGACAATACTGTTACTGAACATTTTCATTAAGAAACCCTGGAGAAAAAGTAGTTGGCTATTAACAAGATTTAGGAGGCATGAACATGGCAAAATAGAAAAGAAAGGACATTAAATAAGCAAAATAGTTCTGGCCATAACAAAGAAGCTGAATTAATTATCTAAAACTGGGGAGGATCCCAGGCTGGAACTGTTCTGCTTTCAGGATTCATAAGATGATGCCTCAAGGCATCTGACACAGACACAAGGGGAACAGCAAGTGCCAGCAGACCAGGCAGTACTTACCTATAGAGTTCTGGAGGAATGGAAGGATGAAGCTGTTGGACCACTCACGGTGGTGGATCACCTCTACTTAAAGCTGGCAGTGTAAGCAAAGACATGAAATAAACCCTGTTGCTCTTCCTTGGAGATATGTTATTTTTTTAAACAAAAAGACTGTAATCTGTGCTTAACAGTTTCTCATTTTAATGATACATATGCAACCCTCTCCCCTATTCCTCGTCTTGTGTGTGCTCTACCGCTCATCTGAGCATGTGGTAAACCAAATTCGACTCACTAATCCAGCAAAAATTACTCATGTCTTTTCTGATCTGGCAGAAGACCAACCCCCAAAATCTAACTGCCTCCCTGTGTGGTCAACAGCTGGCACAAGGCAAAACAGCAAACTGCACGGTAGCTGATGTGCATAAGTCAAACCAGATACTGCTAGCAAGGGAAGACAGTACGTTCCCCTGCTTTTAGTTTTGGGTTCGAGCTCTGCCTTGCACCCAGTACTCAAGCTCATCTGAGCAGCGCAATAAGACCTGGCAGTCAGAACACAAGTCTTAACTAAGAATCACTCTTTTTTGGGGTGGGGGAATCACTTGCTTCAGGTACCCACAGTATACACACGTCATTGAGAACCATTCTTTACTCTGAAATTTTCAGCATCAAGATGTTTATGACTGATTTCTGATATTACTAATATTTAATACATTTATAGAAGAGAGAAGCACATAAAACTTGCAACTGAGTCTTGAACAAAACCAGACACTATCTGTTCCGAGGTATCTTTTTTCTAACGTTATAACAGCAATCAATGGCTAACTGTACAGAAATTAGCTCTAAAGATGTTACATATATGTGTGCACATATGTATATGTATACCTGTCTATGCACTGCACGTATGTATGTCTGCACATATATACGAACACAGACATTTTAATAAAAATACAATACAAACAATAAATATAAATTAAGTTTTAAAATAAAAATATTAGGATCTTACATAAATATTGTTCCAGATTCTAAAAGTCCAGAAACAGCCCTCAATATGAATAATGAAATTAATAAATAGCTGGTTTTCATACAGAAAGTGTATTAAATTGATAAACAGGATCACATAAGGTGGTTAACTCCCATATTAGGAAGTATCATCAAGGTGGTCCCTTTGGTCAGTTCTTCCCTGCTAAACAAAACAGGGCTGACTAGTAAGCTCAAGCTCTGAACTGTTACTGTCCATATTACTAAATTTTTAACGTTTGCTGACTGAGTTTTGGGCCATGACAACTGACTATCTAAGACAGCGATGGGACATGGCTCAGGACATGATGTGCCCGGACCGTTCATACTGGCAGCATGGATCCCACTGCACTTCAGCAGTCCCAAGCTCTGCCCCAACAGACTCTGAACCCACAAGCCTCGCCACATAACGAGCACGCAACACACTATCAGCTTCAAGCTGCAACACAGCCCTCATGTTGTGTTAAAGCCTCTGAACCTACGAAATGTACAGAATGGCCAATCACTGGCTTATGCATACAGACACCTGTAATCTTAGGTTTCTGGTCAAGGATACTTGACGCTGGTAGTGACAGTGCAATAGGAGAAAAAGGTACAAGACTTGGTTTTATCCAAATAATTCAAGACTTTGCATTCTACATCAGATGAACGAAATATATTTTAAAAAATTAATTTCATCTGTAATCTGCCTCATGGATCTGGAGAGGCTGTAGAGTATTCATGTTCTCCCTCTGAAAGCAGTATCATTGCTTAACTGAGGAATTTGCAGGCTAACCAGTCTGGAGCCTGAAGATCCATCCTACACTGATGTACTTTAGGAGGGGGATTGTACAAAATTTCTCAAAACTATCATCTACAGCAGAAAGGTTAAGATTTGACATTTTTCACATCAAACCAAACAAAAGAGCTTTACTGGATAGCTGATGAAAGACAGACATCACTCTCGAACCAGACTCACCAAGCAGCACATACAAGCAAAACTACAAAATTGTACCTGCACAAATGCATTGAACGTTACTCTGGAGAAGCACCAGCATGATCCCAAAATCAACTGTATTTTAAGAGCCTTCGATCAAGAATATTTGCACACTTCAAATAAATTGCTGCTTGAAATAAGCAGCATATAGATATGCTCCTAAAACATATCCTCTCCTTGGTGTACAAGACAAATCTAATAAAAAAAAACAAAACCAAAACAAATCATGTTTACATTTCTAAGAAAAAAACCAAGCACTTTCAAAGTCAGCCACTCATTTCCGGATTTCCGGAATTCTGACCCATGACAATCTGGGGTAAGAAGTAGTTAACAGAAAAGGCTTGGTGAAACAACATTAAAATTGAAAGCCACCTCTGTAAAGCAAAGCTGGAGATAAAGTACCATGGCCAAGTATTACCCATCTATCTTAAGTGTTACTGAAGAAGCTAGCACAGCTCCAGAGCTCTGTCTCATTCTAGAGACCTGATGGATCTACTCATTGAATGAAGCGCACTCCTAGCAGTTAACTACAGGTCATCTGCTTATTCGAAACAGAAAAAATAAGCACACGCATAGGAACTCTCATCACTGAACAGAATTCTTTTACCTTTCAAGTAATTTCATGGACTTCCATAAAAAATTATAGAATCATGATGTTCTTTCTAACAAACAAGAATTGAACTGCAAATATCCAGGAAACTTACCTTACAAAGAGATGTGTTACTACAATTGAAAGAATCAAACGATTAGGACTCTGTACAGCTGAAGTCTGTGTACAAAACCTCTACTCTTACTCATGGAGAACCGCTCCTCATGGAGAATGCAAGTAATACTCTTTCTCAGGACCCACATTTCTCACAGCTGGAAACCAAATAAATCAAGTGGGGCCCAACCAAGAAAATTATATGAAACCACCTTACTAGGAGTAAATTCTGCCTGCAGGGCAAGAATCTGCATAAGGTAGCTCCCAGACCAGAACCACAAATCAACCATCTATCAGCTGCAGTCCTAGTTCATGGCAAAGAGAGAGAGGCTGTTACGAGAGGCCTGAGGCTACTACAGGTCTCCTAGAGGCCTCTGCAGACTAGGTATAAGGCTGCTTTTTTACCATTTCATGCAATCTGCTGACATGTTCAAGAATGGTTGTGTATTGCCAAGGATAAGCAAAAGGTTATTCCTCATTATCTTATCTGAGGCACATTTTGAGTCTTCTGTTTGCTTGTGAAAACAGAGGATGCCACTTCTGATGTTCAGATGCAGGATGCTATGGATAACAATGGAAAAAGCTGATAGAACAAGTCCTGTTCTCACAATCTAGACTGTAGTAGAGGTAACAAGCTGCAATTTGGAAGTAAGATATTTCTGTTTACATAAATGATTTTAATCTAGCTCTGTATTTGCAACCTTGATTTTTCTTTACTTTTTTAGAAATAGAATTTTTCTTACTGATTGATACACTTTACACAAACATTTGGCACTTGTCAGCTATCCAGAAGCATACACTATAAAAGTGCAATCTGTGTAAGCAACTTGGCTTACACATATTTATTTAAATTACAATTTTGTTAAGAAATGGGTAACGTTGCATTTCTTTTCTGCAAAATAATTTACTAATATTTGTGAAAGCCTTTTTTTAACTGAATCTTGATTATCATTCAACAAGCACAAGCACAGCATTTAAAAACTGGTTTATTAGTAAATAAACAACACTATAAATAGGCTAGATACACAAGCAAATAAGCTTATCTAAATATGTTTTAGATGTAAAAGCATGCATGTGAAAACAAAAAAAAAGTATAATTTACAGAGAGGGAACAAAATACTGCTGTGGATTACCATATTCCTGTTTCTGAAGACTTCAGGACTCATTCCCTCAATTCTAGGTTTTAGCAAGAGAGTAAAAAGTTTGAAAAGCTAGGTTTCCACCTTCAACTCCTAGTTTCTCCATTTTTAATGAACTACTCTTTGAGCTCAAGTAGTTAAATAATCTGAAGCAAGGAATATATCTGCTGCAGAGGACACTATTTTGCCTAAAGCAAGTTTAGCATTTCAGTAAATCCTAAAGGACTTGGAGTCAATGTTCCTTCTCATTGATCTTGATTTTTCTTAAAAGTTAAGACAATAAGGAAACTAGGCTGAGATATGAAAATGCTTCAGCTACTCATCATGCACCCTGAAACATTTTACTATTACAAGATCAGAATTGTTAGAGATTGACTGAAGTCTCCATCTCTACAGTACCAACATTATAAACAAGCAACTCCTGAAACTTCTCAGACTATGCAAGATTACTGCTTCAGCTGGAAAAGGCAAAGGGACTTTCAATACACTTTATTTATATTTAACTTGCTTAACTTACTTTGGAGCCAGGATGTACACAGATGACTCCTCTGTTAAATAAGATCTTTCTTCCTCTGTTTTGGTTAGACAAACTGTCTAACCTGTCCCCAACAGGTTATAGTAGCACCTATCTATCTGTAGCAGTGTATATGATCAGCTTTATCAATGCAAGTCTTGATCTCATGTCTCTGAAGCAGCTCTCGCAGACTTTAATAGAATGGCTCTCTACTAAATGCTGAAGAAAAGTCAAGTTATGCAGACGACAAAGCAAAGGAGAGCATGTTTTCTGTGGGTGGCACCAAAATGTTAAGATCAGTTGTGTAAAAAGGCACACCTCAATGACTTATAAGACAACTTTATCTACTACCCTAGGGTTGAAATCAATGGCAGCACTTCAGGTACCAGACACAACTCCAATAGCTTATTATGCTGCCATCTGCTCCTTCCACAAATAGTCAATGTTATGCAGGATTTATCCCCATATGTTTTCGTTTCTGGGCAAAACACAGGTTCTTTTCAATCTCCTTCTCCATCACTCAAAATGGATTCTTCAGCACTAAAAGTGGCATTGGCATCAGTGCGTATACTAATTTTGATGCATTTTATTTTTTAATGCCATCTTCTCTGCATAAGTCTCTGTCATTGTCTACCAGTCTAACAGTGTTCTGGGTGACACAGGTTTCACCAGACAATGCATGTTTAAAACTGATTGTTATTGATGTCAATTTTGTAGACTGCTTTGAAAAAAAACAGAGATTCTGTCCTGCATCCTTCAACTGGCAAATCCAAACAGGAACAGAGAAAGACACCAATCCTGAGGTTATCCACAAAGAAAAGGAATTATTCCACCTAAGGACAGGCAAATATTAAAAACTTTAGGTTTTGATTTTGTCAGCCACTCCGACGAGTGAGGTCAACAGTGTGTGTGTACATTCTAGGAGAAAAAGTGTAGGTCAAACACCAGCCCCTCTACCCTCCAGTGAATTTTCATTCAAGAGGTGCTGAACAAAATTCAGAAAAAAGTATACAACAGTCTGGAGGGTTATTCTGAAGATTCTCAAAAGTTTCAAAAATTGTTCGAACAAGTTATGTCTGAGCTACTGAAGCAACTTAGTAACACATGAAAAAGTAAACCCACTTACCAATTAAAAAATGATCCTCTAATAACATGATGGGAATTATCTAAATCACCTATTCATTTTCATGGGACACCCCAAAACATGCAACTAAACTGTAATGAATTTAATAGTTGTGACAGACAGCTCTGTAGCTCATTAATAACTGTAATTTATATAGATCTTTTATTGTAATAGTTTATTGTTTCTAGTATGGACATGAGAGACTATGTGTTATCTTCCACAGGTGCTTCCCATGTAACACACTTTAAAAAAAAAGAAAAGAAAACTAGAAATGCCTATCACCATGATTTACTGTAACTAGACCCTCATAATATGAGCAGTAGAACTTTCTATATGTAGTTCATTAATATTAAAGATTCCGTGTGTAATAATCACAGCTCTGGAAATGATCAACTGGCGACTTGACATGGGGTGGGCATGGAGCACAAGAGTGAAGCTGCCATTTTTTACATTTCCCTGCCTATTATTTGAATGGTGTCTTCTTGTTTCTCACAAGTGCAAGGAGTCCAAGCTGATTATTACTGAGTTATTGTCACACAAATGAAACTATCAGATTATTACTAAAATTCTTCCTTGCACTGCCAGTTATCCTAACCACAGATATTTAGACAAAGACCCAAGAAATAAATTTTAAACAAAACATATGAAGAATGGCTACTTCCAAGCAAGGCATCCCCACTAAATGAAAACTGTTTGTCTGCAAACTGTTAAAAAAAACCCTTGTATTTTTAAGAATACAGACTGCCTTAAACAATCATCTTCAATGGATTAAATATTAATGTTTCCACACTGAAAGAGATTGGTGACAAACAATAACTTATTTCTCTAATGGGAAACCTTCTCAAAGTGATTATTTTTACATGTAGCTGAAAGAAATATTGGTTTAAATAAAAATAATAGGCTTCTTGCTGCTGGAGAAAAGCAAAAGGTGTTGAACCATGGTAGCAACCTATGCAATAATTAGCTATGATTGAAAGAGCTCCAATTACAAAGCAAATGGTGACTGGAGTATTTTTCATCATGGAAGAGTATACCGTGGCAAGTTATGGCAGTGACTGAGATGAGAAAAAACTGGGACACCAAGAACTCTGCTGAACCCAGGTAAAAATGTGAAATGGTACACACTCACAGAAGTGACAAAAAGTGATCTCTCCATAGTTCCATTCTCTAACAGAAAAGGAACTGTTGGTATTTATGCGTTACACAAGGACAGAGAAGACCTGTTTTCCACCTCTGCTTCTGCAAAGAGCTGCATACCATTAGGTGAATCTTTAGGCCTTCTGATAACTTCAGCTCCCCTTCTGTAAAGTTAGGGCACCTGCAAACAGTGTTGGGTGTTAATAAAAAATTACTAAAGCAGTGAGGCACTAGATACTCTAGCGTCATCTGTTAAAAAAAAAAGAAAAAAAAAGTGTTCTAAAGATTAGCCCTTCCCTCAGGGGCTACAATTAAGTTTGCCTTTTTTTTGCCTTGGATGTACACATCTATCCAGGCAGAACTATCTGGTTGTATTAGGAGTTTTGAGTGTTCAAATTCAACAAGTGAAGAAATCGTAAATTTAACCTTTCAAACTTTACAACAAACTTTTAAAAATAATACAGACAGGCAAACTGCATGCTGCTGCTTTGCCCTGGCACCAAAACACTAAAGCAGGTCAGGTATTTATTTAAAAATTAAATATGTTATTTTACCAAATACAAATTATATTATTTTACCAAATACAACGGAAAAGACAAAAAGTAATTTGTGAGGTTCCAAACTGGCAAAGCAAGAGATCTTGTGATAACAGGTCTTCCAGACAAAAGCCTGTAGGGAGCTCAGAAGCAGTGTCTAAGTGACTGCAAGCCTCACAGGAAAACCATGCATCTACTTCGCCACATTTCTGAGTAAATTCTGGAGGGTAAGCTGGAAGAGGAATGTGGTGTAGTTATTAAAAGCATGAGTACCTCCAAGTGCAAGGGATATTTTGTCTCTAGGACAAAAGAAAAGCAGCTGGTTGTGACAGGAAGACATGGAACACCCCTGTGAAAAACCTTCCTTAACAGTGTTCTGCTGGTCAGAGCAACATTTTGTTCATTTCACGGTTTTAATAAACTCCTTTTTAAAAGAATTTTCTCACTTTTGTCTCAGAGTATTAGTCTAACAATTTATAACTAGTAGCTTTTCATTAGAAAGATACTGAACTTCTCTGTTGATAGCACTGAAAATTTTCCTGAGAAGTTCAGCGTATCTGATATGAAGTTGGGTCAGATGCTTCAAATACTGGACTCTGTGTCCCACAAGGGAAGTTAAAATGTGTAATTAAGGAATATAACATTTACTGTTCTGAACTTGAGATGCCTTAATGAGAAGTACAATGATACAAGAAGAACCTTCTTACCATAAACAAATAATCCTAAGAGTTAAGAAGCCTTACCAGAAACATCTCCCTACTACCTAGTGATCAGGCAGAACATATGGGTACTGCAGTATAAAGCTACACAAACCTTCAAGCTATGCACTCGTGTATATGTTTCAAAGGTCAGAATCCATTTAGCAGATAAATTCAGAAAGAAAAGAGTATGGCCTCCAGGCGCAGAAAAGCAAGGAGCTTCCTCACAAGACTTCCTCCCTTCTTCCATATGCCAGTGATTGCAGCTACAGCACTGCCATAAAAAGACAACCCACAACAACACGAAGGAGGGGAACAGAAAATTTCTGTAACTGGACAGACATTTCAGAAACTTTTCAGCTAGAACTAGTGACATGTGAACTTGAATTTCAGCCAGATGGTTCCTGATTATGGTGCAATGCTTGTAAAAACATTTGATCAAACTGGACAGGTCAGCAAAAACTGTGGTATTGCTCTCAAAAATACTAGTTCCCATTCAAAGAGGTGAACTTCACCAGATATAACACTCCTAATAGAAGGATCTGATGTCCACTAAAATTCTAGTCAAAAGGAAAAATTGTAGACTTTGTCATATATTGCCAACACTGGCATTAGAATAAGTATCACCACCATTTACCTACACACCCACAAAAAGTAGCCCAGTAACAACAGAATGCATGTTAATTTTTCTAGTAACTTAAAAAATTTAATTGCAAAGACTCACTTCTCCTCCTCCTCTAAATAACTTATCTGTGCTCACAACCTCTGCTAACTGAATTTCATCCTCTTCCTGAGGAACCACGTTATTTTTCATCAGATACCAAACAGACCCATCTTGAAACTGCACAGTGATGTTCTCTGCATCAAGCCTCTTCTTGAATACACAATTTTAGATGTCAGCCAAATCTGCCTCATGAAGGAATAAAAGTAGAGAAGGAAGCTAGGTTTCAGTAACCAAACAAAGCAGCTAAGCAGACTGCCTGTTGTGATATGTAGTTTAGAGAAACTCAGAACTGATCAACAAAATACCGTTAGTAGGTATGACGCTGGCTTTCCTTGGAGCTCCTCCTTCCCAATGCTTCTTAGTGGGCTGATGCTGCAGCAAGGACCCTCTAGTGAATTTGTGTTACTGCCATCACAGTACTGCAGTAGAAAGCAAGCCCTTCAAACAACAGTGGATCAAGAGATACTGGTAATCAGATTTCTCAAAATCTAACAAAATATAAGCAGTTTTGGCCATTCCACCCTCAAATGCATCTCCAACCCTTCCCCCATTAAAAAAAAAAAGTCCCTTATGTAGACTGTATAAAAAGTTTGTAGGAAGCTAAACATAATAAATCTTACAGGGAACGTAATTAATAATTAAGACATTTAATTTGTTAAGCTAGTAAAGTTGTATTTCTGGGATTTAAAAGACAGCAAACACAAAAAAGAAACCTGAAATTTAGGACCAGGGAAAGTACTCATACATACATACAATAAAAATGTCAATCATGTAATCTTAAATAAGTAAGACTGGAAAAAAAAAAGACCTTATCCTTTACAGTATCATGCAGCACCCCAGTGCCCAAATTACAGGGAATAAAAAGATGAACAAGGACGAGGACATTCCATCTGAGTAGAGAAAGAACAGACTGCCCAGAGCAGCTGCTCTCAGAGGACTTAATAACAATACTTAGAAAAAGTAACAGGAAAAATGTAGCGCTCAGAAGTTTCTGGCCTAGGAAAAGTTGGATTGGCTAATTAGCCATCTTTATAACCTAGACAAGAGCACCTAATGAAAGGTACTTACTGTGAAATACAATGTCAATAATCATTGTTATTGTTTTATACTCTTGTAACTTTTTCCTTTAAAAATTATGATTTTAACCTTGCTATTCTTAAATCTTCTATAGTTGAAAAGCTCATTCCAATTCTGCACATCAAGGCAGCTGATTTCCACAGGTATGGCAACCCTGACACACAAACACAAGCCTGCTCATGTAAAGGCCAGGTCCACAACATGCATCAAGAGTGTGCCTGAATCAAAGGCTACCAAGGGAATTCTTCAGAAATGCTACCGTTTGCCTTCTGCTCTCCACAAGGAAACTTTAAGATTTTTCATCTTCCTGACAAATCCAAGACTCTTGCTAGTAAGGGCGCATACACGTCAAGTTCAATACAACCAAATACAGCCAGTTGGGAAAGTTTAGTATTTCCCTCATTCTTACAGCTTTTAAAAAAGACACATTTTTCTTTATTGTCTTTTCATTACAGCCTTTCATCTTTTATACACCAAATTTATATAGCCCACTCAATTTTATCTTCACTTCACTGTAGAAGTCTGCAATGGAAATTGTCTGTTGAAAGGGTCATCTTTAATACATTATTTCTTCACAAGACTTCAAGATTATATTATCTACATTAGGTCATCAATAACTTTTTGTAAGGTGATGCACTGGATGTATCCAGTCAAGAAGTGTAAATTCTCTTGTTAAGGTTTACACAAGTACAAGTGAACACTACAAGTTCAAAATTATTTTTTTTGGCAAAAAGTTGGGGGATGTGTGGATTTTAAAAAAAAATGTTTGTGTAGCCAACAATGAATAACATTGTATATATAGTACAACTAACAAGAGGAGCTGTCTCAAGCAGAAAATTCATTTTTATCATAGCTAGCTCATTGTTTGGAGCTTCTATGTATTTCTGCAATTGGGATGAGGAATGAAGCTGAAAGAGGAATGAGGCTGAATGCTGACTGGAAGACATAAATTAGGTTAGATAACAACAACCTTGTGTGGCAGCAGGAAAGCAGCCAAACCTCATACTATTTATTATCCATGCCAATAGACTGTTTTGTTAGGTGAGGATTTTTGAGTGGTTTTCAGCAAGGGGAAGAGCACGCTAGCCTTCCCATCCTTATCATGCAGTACTCCTCTGTATTATGTGCTAGCTGGAACCTCTGAGCTGTCTTAACAAGATCACCCATGCAAAAATCTAGGCAGCAGGATTAGAGCATTGATGAACAATAAAATACAAATCTGAGAAAATGGCAACATTTTCTTATCCATGTGGAAGTAGTGAAAAGTATTCTTTACCATTTCTGCTACCTGTGTACTCAGAAGCATGACATTCAACAAATCATCTAGACCATGAACACAGAGTAACCAAATGCATATATGCCCCTTCAAGCAAGAAGTTTAACTACTTCTGTCAATCCATCCAGCTCACGAACAACAGACTTTCATGTCCTACGTGAGATAACCTATGGAGCAGAAAAGCTTTTTCCCTAAGTATCTCATCACAGGGTTATAAAAAACCTTAAAAGTAGTTTTTGCAGAGTTATGCAAAGTCTCAAAAGGAGTTTAAGGTTTATAAGACAGAACATAAATATTTCAGTTTTGTCCAGCACCAGGTGATTAAACCTATTCCTCAGTCAAATTGTGCTGAAGGTTTCACATAGCACCATAACTGTCTTAGCATAATTTGTTCAAAACTTTTCCACAAAGAAAAAATAAGGCTGAAAAAGCCCTGTCTCATACATGATGAAATCTGTTATCATTATCATTTAGCTCCTAGAATATAGCTTTAGCAAATGCTATTTCAGAGCTTCTGTAACTTTCCCCACTTTCTTATGCTCTAGAAGGGAATGTCATTAACTGTACCATCAAAATATCAAGAAATCCAAAATGGTGGTGAATTAATTCCTTCACACTTCATGAAACATCGTCCCGTGTAACAACCAACTCCGTAAGAACTATTCCTATTAGAAGTCAGTTCTTCTCTCCTAGCCCTTCTCTCCTTGTTCTCCCGTTGTCCAGTCCTATCTTGCAATTACAGTCAGTTTCCGCATGAGAGATCTACCAAAAGCACGAAGCGATTCTAGTGAGTCTTCCTCATGCTGGACCCGTCTCTAGAAGTGAGTAAAGCATTATCTTTCAGATGAGATGAAGGTGATGCATGGCCATTAAAGGTCCGGTGGCACCTTTTGTTAAGTTCTATTAGTTTATCCTAAGTGTCCTGGCCAAATTAACTCTACTAGACTACAATTTGCTCAAATGCCTCAAGCTCCCTTTGCAGCTTTGTTTGATACAATATTCTTCAGCTCTTGCTCTTAGCTGCCAGGCGATGTTTCTCTAGGTTGTTAAACAGCTGCTGTGTTCAATCCTTGAGGTAGCTGCACTTCACTGATAAAGTAAGTGAACCTATATATAGTTTGTAAATCCATTTGTTATGTCTAAAGTACTTTGAGATTTAGAATGTGCAAGAATGCACATATATTAAGCTTTTTAAACTCTAAGAAGGGGGACTGCCATAACTGGCAGGATCCACGTTCAGTCACTTTGTACTTAACGGTTTGAAAAAAATTACATGCAAATTATTTAGAATTTTATTCCACTTTTCAAAGCATGAAGTTAAATGTTCCCATTTCTAAAAATAATAATAAAAATCAATAACTATTATTCAGTATTCATTTGATACTCCACAATGGACCACTGTGAATTTGAACTCCAGGAAAGGTTGCTGTTTCAAGCCTCCAAAGGGTTATTATATAAAGCATAGAGAAATAATAATTTTAAAACACGTTTTAAAAAAAGGCAGAAAACATCCTTTCTTTTGAATTATAA